>NC_092821.1:97992459-98167459 GCF_023375885.2 Dermacentor andersoni
AGGGCGGTCACCGTCAATGACTTCAGAAGTCCATAGGTTTGTGGGCCGAAGATGCCCATCCATGTGTGAAGGTTTTCGCTGCCAGGAACGCGATTCACCTTGAGAAACGATGTGAATCTCTCATGATAGGCTGGTCAATCGCTTGTGATGTTATCCAGCAGCTCCATTTGGCCAAGCTGTGCAGCAACTGTGTATTGCCATCTCTTTGCTAGCTATGCGCACAAAGCAGCAATCGGTGTTTCAACTCTTCCAATATAGGAACTTAAGCTGAGGCTAATTACTGGGACTCTTGTTTTCTTGAGAGTACCAGCGGGCTGTTTCAGCGTCTCTTCAGTCCCACCCTCGTTGTCAAGTGTTACATGTCGGCCAGGAACGGATAAGGCAAGGTTCCATATGAAAACGGCGTTTCTTGCTCGGCACTTACGGGCGCATAGTCACATCTGAAATAAGCAGAATATCGCACTGAGCACGGCTTTTTGAGCACTCGTTTATACAAGCGTATAGAATGTAGTCTGTTTATCAGGCACGCGATTGCCGACAGAACAGCAGGGGCCACGGAAGGACCGATGGAGTGAAAAATTCAAGGAATAACGTTAAGGGACAGGAAGACATTGGCGGGGATAAGAGAGCAAACGGCGTAAGCCGATATTCTAGTTCACATTAAAAGGGGAAACAGGAGCTGGGCAGGCCATGTAATGCGTAAGAGAGATGACCGCTGGTGTATTAAAGTTTCAGAACGGGTGTGTCCTACTTGCAATACTTCCGTCGATGTTTCTCGATTTCTCTTAAGGTATTGGCTAACTTGGCTTGATCTTTCCAGCAGAAGAAACGTTCCCAAGCACAGAAGACGGTGAGTAATCAACACGTATAACTTCGTTTTCGGGGACTAAATATTGATCCTGAGAATGTATAATACACACGTAACGCTGTTCCTGTTGTTGCCACCGTGGAAAATTTAATTCCTAAAGCACAGTTTTATATTTATCCGAACACATTTCTTTTGCGCATTTTCTCTTCAAAGAACAAGCCTTTGTAGCGTTAACGACCTTGTTTTGGTACCTGCAGGGGCTTAAACGTTATGTATTGATGCTCTGTATGCCGAAGCAAGAAATTGCAGGCTATCGTCAGTTATCCTGATCGACGAGATGCCCGACGTGCCGCGTCCGTCAGCGATTGGGAAACTAGCGCATCCCTTTTTTCACAATGCCCGCAGATAACCGATACTTTCTGCACGCACTTTGAGTTTGTGATTCAAATTTATTCATAAAAGTATGCGACATGTCTGGCTCTACAAAACGCTTATGTTTATTTAACACATAATTACGAACACCCTTAAAGTTCTAAGTTGTTTTATTATTTCCATATACATGATGTAAAAGATACACTCTATGACTTAACACATAGTCAGTCTCCAGTAAGGTGTATAATACATGCAACCTGTATAACCGCAAGTGGCAGCAAAATGTTTGATGAAGCAAACTGGCACAATAAAGATGAGCCTCTCTACCAAAATTAAATAATTGCAATCTTACACTGAGACCTTATAGCAGAAGAAAGACGACATATGAGAAACATTTAGTGTCCCGAAGGTATAAAAAGAAGCTATAATTAGTCTGTCGATCCTTTCAGAGAATGCGAGCCTTCATACTGAAGCAGAAAAATAAATGTGTTCGAACGGCATGCATATCACCGTACGGCTGACGAAAAATTAAGAGCTTGTTTTATACGAAGTAGCAACTCAAAGTTCTGACGCTAGGGAGAGCATTAGAGTTCACGTCTTGTACAGGCTGTCGGTGTGATAGCGTGGTGAAGTAGACCAATATGTTCTGATTGTATACATACGGCACTTTCGGCCCGGTGTCTTTCGTAGATTTCTCACGAATGTGAAAATCCCATGGTATATATAAATAAGCACGTCTTGGAATCCGCGCTGATGAAGGTGAAATGCAGCAGACACTCAACATCGCTCCAAAGTCGCCCGATATGAAATATAAACCACGATTATGAAGCGTACGCGAGGAACGTTATTATTCCTACGGTGGGATTGCTGTTACGAATCAATGATTTAATTGAGATTATTGGGTCATCTTGACAAATTGTGTGCTAAGAACTTTGCTAGCGTACATTAGTAAACCATCTCTAAATATCACAATGCTCATGCTTAAGAGGAAGCTATAGCGCGGGCCCAAATCCGACGCGGCCTATTCAAATACATGTAAAACGCAAAAGCGTTTTTCTGAGATAACCCCTGGACTGATTTTAACGAAGTATGCTGCATTTGAGAGAGAAAGTCAAATTCTAGTGACTATTGGAAGCGAAACTTCAATTTAGGTCCTGAATTTCGTTAAAAGAATTTTCAAAAATTTGTAAGTTTGAAAAAAATAGAAGAACGAAGTTTACAAATCCATAACTCTGCATCAAAAACAGATATCGTAGTTCTGTAAACGGTATCCATTAGGCAATTGAAAGCGGACAAATTTGATATCTCATATTATATGAACTTGTTACGTTGTTTGCATAGGTTCTGCAAAAGCTGTATTTCCATATTACTAAATTTTTTCAGATTCATGCATAACATATAAATTTTGTCCGCTTTAGATCTACTATTAGATGCAATTCGCAGAACTGCATTATCATTTTTCGTTCCTGAGTTACAGTGTTGTAAACTTGATAGTTTCGTTTTTTTCAAAATTTTTATTTTGGCAATTTTTATTAATACGTTGAGCTCCTAAAGAAATTCGAAACTACTGTCACTAGAGTTTAAGTTTTCCTTTTAAATGCAACAAACCTCTTCAAATTTGGTGCAGTAGTTGCCGAGAAAAACGAATTCTACTTTTAGATGTATTTAGATAGGAGCACCCGAGCTGAAGCTTCCTCTGAATAAAGAACAGCACTCGTTTATAATGATGGTGTTTCAAGACCGGTAAACGCGAAAATCTGTTATTCTCTCGCAAGCCGCTCTTCCACTAACGTTAGGCAAGTGCTCTAAAGATTTCTCGCTTCGGCCTGTGACATATGTTGCTAAACTTAGTGACGAAAAATGGTAAATGAGATGCCCGAGTTTCTCATTATACTCGCGACTGTCCAAATGCTATAAACTCTGTTTTCTGCCAACGTAGCCATATATACGTTAATTTCACTGTAAAACTAAAACAAGAAATGGCGCATCTTTGCGGTCTATGGAGGAAAATGGTTGTTATGTTTGAAGATAAACACAGAACCGCATCTGTTGCATTGAGATAACTTTAAAAAGGCGTTTCCTTCCACAAAATCGGCTAAGTTCATGCGCAGAGCGCATTGCTGAGGCGAAATAAATGAAATAAAATTACGTTGCACATTTCCTTCACTTCTTTTAAAGTGAATTTTGAAACGATAATGCAAAAAAAAATTAATAACGAATTAGTCATATGTCCGCAGACTTGTCTACAAGTGGCTTAGTTTTACTGTTGCCTCTAGCTTTACAGAAGAAAGAGACACAAAATTTTCAAAGATGGCTGCGTCACCAAAGACTACGAAAAACCGCCATTATGTGATTTAAGAGTACTGCTTCTTCGCCGAATTTGAATTAAATACTGCCAAGGAGTGCCTTTCTAGGACCGGGAAACAGGTAAACAAACTGAAGTGTTGCTTTTTGTTTATTTGCGTGCTCTACTACGTGCCTGTCTGAAAGGCGGCAGGCGCCCCAGTAAGAAATTCGGTGAAATTTTCGTGCCGAAATATGACAGATTGCCAGAACTTGGTCGACATATTCAACTCATGGTGATATTTTCACGGCATTACTTTCACGCAGGACGGCGCACGAGGCCTCGTAAGTGAGAATTCTTTTCCACGAACTACACGCTCGACTGGTGGCAAGCTATAAAATGCACTTTTATTTAAAGAACCCGTCAGCCAGGTTTGAGCTTTGCACGCAAACAAGCGCGGTGCTTGGATCACATGGTCGTGATCGAGTGTGCAAAGAATAAACTGGCTTGGTGGCGCGAAGACGGTTGAAATGTTGAACAGAAGGCCGCGCGTCCTTCTTCTCGAGGGAACCACGCTCCGAGCGTAACACTCAAGGTCATACAAAATATAGGGAGTGCTCACAAAGTCTCCGACCATCGCGCACGTGAAATCGGTTAACTAAGTAATGAGCAACGGATCTTGCCGCGACGCAGGAAAGTAACAGAATACAAAAGAAATAGAAATAGGCAGGCGGGGCCTGTCACATGAACCCGACGCGGGATCTCGGCTCCGTTAAGGCACAACGTAGGGAAGGAACGGCAGAACCGACGGGAAAGAGGTGCCTCTGTTTACAGTGATGATTTCCTCTTAGTTGCATGGTAACAACACCTCCCCCCCCCCATCCCCCGAACTTACCCTCTGTCCTTTTCTCAGTTTCTCTTCAGTAAATGCTTTCAGCACGTACCACATAACAACGTTCCCTCCGTACTTTCCATAACTTGTGCGGTTTATTTACGACGCATTTTGGATATTTGCTTTTCGACGGTCAGTGATATCCTGGTACACAAAAGATCGAATGCAGGGAATTGACGTTAATGCTTGCACTCAGGAGGCAGATATTCGCCAGTTGTACGTTTGGCGCTGCTTTCCTCACATTCTACAACCGCTTAACTATTTACTGCTTTTTTTTTGCAGCACGAACGGCCATGACACTGCCAAGTAAGTCGGTACACCTTGCGCTCGTGTTTTGTTGCACGATGTTACATGAGAAAATGTTAGGCTCTATATAAAGACTGTTTGACTTCATTAGAATCTTTGAGCATGTATCACCTAAACAAGTCTCTCTTCGTGCTTCTGATGCCTTTTGTGGCTTAATGACTGTGGGCCTTGCCCAGCCGTTTTTTGACTGCAAGTCATTGTGACATGCTGGTACAAAAAAAATCGAATGCAGCAAATTGTAAAGCATAAATGCTTTTAACACGGCCACTCTACGAGTCGGAATGATATATTGTGAATTTCAGGGAGAACGCTAAGTTGTCTTGGCTCCAGGAAGCAGAAATATGGTTTAGGAGCGGATTTTTTTTTTCAAGATTAGCAAAATTTTATTTAAATAATAGCATTACGAAGTTGGTCAATTAGTATGTTCCAGTAAAAGACGTCGCTGTTCTGCAAATTGATTCTATTAGAGGTGTCTAAAGCGGATAAATTTTGCATACTAATTTACAGCATCTTGAAATCTTCAGGTTGTTTGCTATGGTTCTACCAAATGATCTTATAAATTAGTGGCATGTTTCTGAGCGTGTGGACAGCATCAGTTTGTCCGATTCAGATACATTATTTCATGCAGTCCACAGGTGAGGAACAGCATTTTTATAGCTTCTTCACAGAGTTGCGGAGTGAGGCAAAATCTTTCTGCAATAATTGTTGCTTGGTTGTTGGTGCGGTAGCTTCGGTAACTACCTCAACCTTGACGATAACTTTTTTGGCGAATTGGTGCGCTAAAAAGCAACATGTCACCGCAGTCTTATTACACCAGAAAGGGGGTTAACCGAGGGGCCCGATTTTTAATAGTCATGTCATAAGAAGCCAAAAAACACTAAAACACTAACACCAATGACATTATACGGCAAATTACTTGGGTTTATTAAATGGTATGGTTTCATTTCATTTTCTTTTATTTCATTTATTAAGCACAAGCAATTTCCCCTATGTTGTCCTTGGCGTCAGTGTTTGTTGGCTTCTTATGATATGACTCCATCTTATACTGCTTCAACAGCTGCTCAAATTCTTAACATCTTGAAGGGGCAGCGCAATAATACGAATACGCAAGGCAGGAACACACAGGACAGCGCTGGATGCAGGGGATTCACATCGAATGCATCGAACATCACGAGGAGCGCTATTATTCACATCGAACATCGAACATCGAATCAGCACTGTCCTGTGAGTTCCTACCTTGTGTGTTCGTCTTATTGCGCTGCCCCTTCAGGATGTTCAACTAGTACCAACTCGCCCAAATGTCGATCCTTCTCAAATTCTTAACTCCTTTTTTGCGACAGCACGAGAATGTCTGAGCGGACAAAGCGAAGTTATCAAGAACATTTTGCTTGACAAGCGCACAGCGTCTTCTTAACCCCTACAGTAGTGTTTAATATGGACGCCTGCACAGACGTCCCTAACAGACGAGTTAATTCATGCTATGTATGGCACTTGCACATTACCTCCAAAGTCCACGTAATCTACATTCTGAAAACGTTTAATCATATATATCCCACAAGAATAAAGCCTGCAGTGAGGCACTGGCCGGTTCAATCAAATGATGCCAGCTTGACCGGAAAATACCACGGAGTCAAAAACATTCAGGCTGCACATGAATGCACTTACGATAAGTGTTTCACGTAGTAGTTCTGCGGAAACCCGCAAGGTGGAGAGAGTAATTATGTAGGAAAAATCACACATCCGCCCGTTCGTAGCAATTGCTACAAAGGAAACCCATACAGCTTCCTCGAAAGAAAAGCCTCACAGTTGAAGAAAAATTCGTCCTGGTCTGGGACTCGAACCAGGGACCACCGCCGTTCCGGGGCAGCCGCTCTACCATCTCAGCTAACCAGGCGGATAGCAGATGGCAGGGCGAAGTCTAATTTGTCGACAACACGAAGCAAAGGCAAGTGTTTGTCGTAGTAGTTCTGCGGAAACTCGCAAGGAGAGAAGTAATGAATACAGGAAAAATCAGACATCCACCCGTTCGTAGGAATTGCTACAAAGGAAACCCATACATCCCATACCATAACCAAGCCGATACAGCCCCCCTTCCGTAGCAATTGCTACGAAAGGGTGGACGTCTGCTGTTCCCTATATTAAGCACTTAAGATAAGTAAATATGCATTCATTCTATACTCGTCCATAATGAACCTACCCACTTCGTTAATTATTACTCTTTGTGCAGCTAGGTGGTTGAAATGATCATGCAAACGTGGTATGATATTGTAATCAAGCGCCACTCTGATCCATAAAATCTGTGAAGAAAGCATTCTTGAATACTAACTGCACCGCCTCACAAATTTTGGCTCCCGGACGGCAAAATACTGATTGCCCATTTTCTTGCTTTTAAGCACTTTAGAGTACTTAAAATGTACCTTTAAAGCAGAGTTTACACCTAACATCAAACTCCTGTTTCCATCATTTTTCATTCTTTATTTTACCCAGCTGTCCACAGCTACTTGTTCCCGTTTCGTACTTTTGTTTTGAATTTTCCTTTGTGAATTCACAAATACACCATTATCAGGGTTTACGCCTGCTCATGGGCACTTCGAAAGAATACGCGAATTTGATTGCATTGAATAACCAAACTCTTGCGCGTTGTCTGAAGGAAGTTTCACTTTGTGTGGTTTCAATTTAAAAATGAGGACAGAAGCTAATCACTGCTTCTGTTCACTGTTACCGTTTAAGACTGTTTAGTCAACAAGACTGTTTGAGCTAACATCGGAACAATGGCTTGCTCGTCTATGTAAACTTGATTTCGTGCGTCCACAGCACCGATTCATTTCGCGAAGTACAGAAGCGTCTATTGGGACAGCAGCTATTTGGACAAAGTAGTAGTGCTTTACTCAAGTCTTTACTAAACGAATCGCACACTTCACTTTTCAGGTGACAAAACGAGGGCTTCCCGTAATTGAGCACTTTTACCAGACCCAAATTTTGGGGGCACAAAATCTGTTGAGTCATTCGCTCACGCGCACTCGAGGTAACATTGTCAAAATACGCCTATAATTGTCACGTGATTCTTGTCGAATCGCTGCGAACCAATCCTCAGGAGTGAGAACATGCAGTTTAATTTGTATTTGAAATCGCGTTTAGATTTCTTGTCAGTATTTCAGAAACATGTATTTTTCACAATTTTAGAATATGATTGGAGAAAAAAATAGTTTGACCTCTATTTTCTACTCTTCTCTTGAAAAACTCGATGTTTTTTATTCTCAATTTTCATTGGCTAGGTCGACATGTAATATCCCTTGAAAATAAAGTTCACCGCCGTTGTCAGACTTCTTTAAAAAGATTTAATGTAGTATTTCAAACAGGTATCCCATATTGGGCACGCATATTCCGGTTTTACAGACCTTGTTAATAAAATAAATCCAAGCTTGATGTCATCGCATTGGATTTTGCCTTTAAAACCAACTGCTATATCAAGCCGCTATGCAAATAAGAGAATTGCAGACAGTTCAGTGAACCAGAGCGAGTGACCTAATCACATGGTGTCCTCGCAACACGCCGGCTTCCGCGTCATTACGGAGATATGCACATCTTAGAACGCAAAACTAAAACTGATGATGAAAAAAGTATTATAGCAAACTGTTGATGTCGCTTTGAGGCTTCTCAATACTTCCTCTGCAGTTTTCAGGTCACGCACCTTTATTGAGAGCGCAAAAATAACAAGACGAAAATTTCATGTCGGCACCTAATTAAAAGCGCTAATCTTTCCATTTAACTGAAGCTGTTTTATTTATGTGGGCTTTCAACGAGAACACAAACCCCATCATATGAAGATGGAATGTACGATGTATTTTGTCGTGCACACCTTTCTACTTATTTTTTATAATCATCCATGCAGCCAAGTGTACAGAGACATAAGGCGCAAATGTTTCCGTGCGTACACTCGTACATAACATTCCATTGTGCTTCATCGGTTGGTTACAGACGCAGAAACTTCATATATTTTGGTTTCTCAAGTTCTACTAAAGTCGCATCTTCCCGATAGCCTAGTGCGATTACGCAATTACAATACGCACTTGTTAGTTTCGGATGAGTGCCGACCATATTTGACGATGTGAGCCCATTTACAACGCCCGAATGTTGTTCGCTATCTGCTGCCGCTGTATAATAATTGAAAATTCACGTGCATTACCAGGTCCATCCGAGTGCCCTGAAGCGATCAAGCAGCGCTGTCGAAGGGACAACATGACCTGCGTCATGAGGGGGAAAATGCCGGCTTGTACAGGTAAGCACGAATTATCCCTCAAAATCATTGTTTGTACTACCGTCGTAACAAATGGGTGGTCCTAAATGGAGCTACTATTTGTATTCGTTGGTGCGATTTGCTACAGGTTCATAAATTTGCTTTAGCTATTTCATCCAAGCAGCGCAACATGTTAATTTTACTGCGTAGAATAAAGTGTTGGTATAAGATCTGAAAGTGACGTTGAACAACGCAAATAAAACAAGGACACAAAGAAACAAATACCACAGACAAGCGCTATGAAGTTCAAATTATGAACCGACAAGCCCTCAACAACGTCTGATTAAAATTTATAAATCTGCAAATTCTGCAATCTGCAGAATAAAAGCTGTAATCTCGTTGCACGAAGAGAAAGCGAATGGCGTAAATTCTTTCCATTAGCATTATGAGATTTGAATAAGAGTTTCTCGCTTCTTGGATTCAAAAGCAAACTTCTTTAGATTCGCTAGAGGTATATAAGAGAAGCAGGGGAAGTTTTTGCTCTTTCAAATAAAGATGTGGCGTGACCTATTGCCTTCAGCTGTGTCTTTGCCCTGAATTTTCTGCCTCATCCGTCGAGAAGGTGAACCTTGCCAAGGGACTGTATTGCGGCGGAAGACCTTGGAGGCAACAGCTGCTTCGCTCGATTTCTGCAGTGCCAGAGGTGCTGGCGTCGGTGGCTTCTAGTTCAAGATGAGCGGAGACAAGGTGGATGCGTACCCGTCGCTTTCACCAGTTTGTGGCGAGAGCGAAAGGCAATCAGTCAGTTCCAAGCGAACGGCAGTTTACTGTTCGTTTCTGCAGCAGCTACCACGCACAGTTCTTCCTCCTCGGCGTCTAGCGTAACTAGCGAGTGCCATTACGCCTCCCTCCCAAAAAAGAAGAAAAAGAAGAGAGACTACTTCTCCATGCGGCTAGACGAAAGTTAACCGTCCCCTCCCAAAAAAAGAAAGTTGGGGAGATTTTAAATGCCACAAGGAGAAAAGAAAACAAATGAGAAAGACAACAGACGTGATGACAGGGGCCGCACAACAAAGTTTGTGGATGGGAGTCAGCGCGAGTGGTAGGACTTCATCCTGGTAACGTGAACAATGTCAGAGGAAAGAGGTCTACGGGAGAGGTGCGAAGTGTCCGCGGGGATAACTTCATAGTTGATAGGACTTAGATTATGCAAAACTATGTAGGGTCCAAAGTATCGGCGCAATAATTTTTCTGAGCGGGCTCGTTCACGTATAGGGGTCCAAACCCACACGAGATCTCCCGGGTTTTATGTGACGTCTCGATGGCGTATGTTGTATCGACGAGCATCTTGACTTTGTCGGGATAGAACTCGTCGCCGTGCAAGGTGCCGCGCTGCTTCGGCACGCTGAACAAAAGCGTCTGTATCTGCTGTGGTAGGTTGAGACGAAGTTGATAGGAACATCACGTCGAGCATAGTGGTGACATCGCGTCCGTAGACCAGACGAAAGGGAGGACATGCGGTGGTTTCTTGAAGCGCAGTGTTATAAGCCAATGCCACACACGGGAGCAGTTCTTCCCAATTTTTATGATCCGTGGCGACAGACATAGAAAGCATATCCGCAATCGTTTTGTTGAGACGCTCAGTTAACCCGTTAGTCTGCGCGCGATACACCGTTGCCGTACAGTGCGTTGTTCCACTCAACTGCAGGATATCTCGTACCAACTTGGTGGTGAAGGCCATACCGCAGTCTGTGACAACGACAGCGGGAGCACCATGTCGAAGCACAAAATTTTTGACAAAGAAGTTGGCTACACCTGAAGCAGTTTGTACTGAACGGCTTGTGTTTCGCACTATCTAGTGAGGTTATCAGTGGCGACAAGTATCCAGAGGTTATCAGAGCCGAAGAATTGGGAAATGGGCCGAGTAAATCCATCCGCACTTGTTCAAAAGGTGAGCAAGGAGCTCATACAGGCGGAAGCAGACCGGCTGGTTTCAGTGGTGGAAAATTGCGACGCTGGTAATCTCGACAACTTCTGACGTACTGCTTCACGGTTTTTGTGAGTTTTCGCCAGTAGAAGTGAAAGTACAGTAGAAGAGTACAAGTGAAACCAAGATGCCCGGACGTTGGTTCGTCGTGGCATGCACGTAGAATGTCGTCGCGGAGAGGAGCGGGAACAACGAGCAGGAAAACGGCTGTAGTAGGGCGAAAGTTTCGCTTGTATAGGATGTCGCCACATATGCAGAAAGAGGACAAGTCACGCGCGAGCTGCCGCGGGGGTTCTGGGCGGCTTCCATCAAAGTATTTAATCAAGGGCTGGAACTCGAAATCTTGGCGTTGCTTGTGATCTGCGTTTAAAAACGGAACAGTACAAAGAAAACCAGAGTCGTTGTCAGTATCTAGTGGTGCGGTTTCCACGGGGGAGCAGGAGAGACAGTCGGCGTCCGTGTGTTTCTGGCCAGACTTATAGACGATTGTCACATCAAATTAATGTAACCGAAGGCTCCATCTTGCGAGACGGCCTGAAGGATTCTTGAGATTCGCCAGCCATCAGAGAGAGTGGTGGTCGCTGACGACGCGGAAGGGGCGTCTGTGTAAGCATGGCCGGAACTTCTGGAGCCCATACAACTGTGAAGCATTCCTTTTCTACTGCTGAGTAGTTTTTTTCAGCAGCAGTCTACGTCGCGGCTGGCATACGCAATAACGCGTTCAACACCACCTTGAAACTGTACGAGTGTCGCTCCGAGACCAACATTACTAGCATCAGTGTGGACTTCTGTGTCGGCCTCGGTGTCAAAATGACCAGGTATCGGTGATGTCAGTAGACGTGGCTGAATGTCGTGGAAGGCGTCGGATTGTGCCAGGCCCCAATCAAATGTGACGTCGTTTTTGATGACTCGTTGCAAAGGTTCGGCAATCTAAAAAAAATTGGGCACAAAACGGCGGTAATACGAGCTAAGCCCTAAAAATCGGCGGACATAATGATTTGTCTTCGGTATCGCGAACAGAGCAACTGCCATTGCTTTTTCAGGGTCAGGGCGCACACAGGTGCTGCTAACAATATGACGAAGAAATTAAAGCTGCACGTAGCCAAAGCGACATTTTTCGGGCTTCAGAGACAGGCCGGCATTGCGGATGGCTTGAAGAACCGCCTCAAGCCAGTGGATGTATTGCTCAAACTTGGTGGAAGAAACAACTACATCGTCTAAGTAGACTAGACACGAGTGCCACTTGAGGTCAGGTATAACTGTGTCGATCATGCGTTGAAATGTGGCCGAAGCGGAATACAATCAAAAAGGGAGGACCTTTAATTGAGAGAGACCGCCGGGTGTTTAAACGCCCTTTCTTCCTGGTCCCCTTCGCAAACCTTAATCTGCCCGTACCCACTACGCAGACCCATTGAAAAACAGTAGCGGGCATGTCGCAGGCGATCCAAAGAGTCGTCAGTGCGAAGAAGGGGGTAAATGTCTTTTTTCGTGATCTTGTTCAGTTTGCGATAATCGACACATAATCGTAGTGAACCGTCTTTCTTCTTAACTAATACAACAGGTGAAGCCCAAGGACTTGTCGCTGGTTGAATGACATCATCGTCTTGCATTTGTTTAACTTGATGACGAATAGCATCCTGTTCTCACTGCGACACGCGATAAGCGTGTTGGCGAGCAGGTTGGACGGTCGATTCAGTGATTATTCTGTGTTTGATTAAAGGAGTCTGCTTGACGTTCAACGTGGTTGTGAAACAGTCGCAAAATGACGATAGCAGAGTGAGGAACCTCTCCTTTTCCGGTTGGTCGAGCTGTGGGTTGGCGTTGATGTGAATAGTCAGGTCCACATCGCTTGGTTCCGGACTAGAGCTTGTCGTTACCCAAGCACAGGCGTTAGACTGCGCCACTGTTTCAAAGTAGGCCATGGTCGTATGCCTCGCAAACTGCTTGAATTTGCCACAGAAGTTGGTAACTAGGATCGTGGTTTGCCTATTTTGGAGCTCTACGAGATCTCGTGCGACACCGACTTAGGGATAATTAACCAATAACGGTTGTTTAAGGACTGTCGATTCATGTGGTGACTCGGTCGACCGAGTACATTCATGGTGCAGTCTTGCTTTTTGTTTTGGTTTCGTGTGCGACGTGGCTTTGATTCACACGAGATCTTTCACCCCTAACGAAGAAGGGCTTCACGTATCATTTGGCTTTGCTGTCTTTCCCCGCGCGCTTATGCATATAGAATTCAATATTTACAAGAGCTCTGCGTGGCCGTAAAGCAGTTGCAGTCACCGCTTTGTGGTGGCTTCCTTGTCAGTCCCTGCCAATTTGTTGTGCGCTGTGATCGAATAGAGTAACATAGTTCCAAACATCGTTGTTAATTTTGTACGTCTACGATTTTGTTAATCTTGGTCCCCAATCAAAATCGTGCGTGCGGAAGTCCTTGTGACACAGTTTTTTACTAGCTGATAATTTGATATAGGTTGGTTTAATCATTTTTAATGCGAACGAGTGTGCATTTAATTACGATGCGTTTGAGCGGAGAAATTTTGTTTGGCCCCTATATAAGTCTTTGTCTTAAACTGGTACGCTCAGGCGAACGCGTACTCGATTACAAAACTACAGGTTCACCATCTTAATGCCGCTGTTCTCCTGCAGTGCACTGTCTTTTATGCCACAGAAATAAATCGCTATAGGATGAACAAAAACTAATTGAGAGAAAGAAAGAGAGCGATGCAAAGGAGAGAATGGCAGAGAGGTTAACGGGAGGTAAAGCCTCCTGTTTGTTATCCTGCACTAGGGTAAGGGATAGGGAAAGTAATTGGAGGAACTGTTCAGCCGGTGCAATGAACTGCTCATCACTTAATGCAGGAGCCTGGGCTGCGCCCTCTCACCTGTATCGTTAGAGGGAGGGCTGTAAGACGTGTCCATTCTGACCGAATAAACAAATATTTCATATAAGGTACAACCAAAATCATGCGACAACTTTGGGCGCAAGGGC
Organism: Dermacentor andersoni; assembly: GCF_023375885.2. Classification (NCBI taxonomy): domain Eukaryota; kingdom Metazoa; phylum Arthropoda; class Arachnida; order Ixodida; family Ixodidae; genus Dermacentor; species Dermacentor andersoni. The sequence continues at coordinate 98,006,341 of NC_092821.1, forward strand.
TTTGCTGAGAGAACGCAAATAACATATTTGAATGGCTTAGTTAAGGCGGCATTTACTTGAAGTGAAGAGCAGATAAAATTATCAAAATTTCTAACCAGAACAGCGCAAAATCGCTTTTCATTAGCAAAAACGCAAGCTAAGAAATATTGCCAAACAGCCCTAGTGTATGTTGGGCATTCTTTACAAAAAGTCTCGTGCTTGAGCTATTTGATTCGAGTGTAGCAGAATTTTAGCTATCTCTGTCTTCACTGACAGCTGTAAGTGTAAGCAACTTTCTCCATTTGCATTATTTGCTCACGTTATTTTATATGCATATCACGCTCATTTTTGTGTGTCTTGAATAATGAAGCCAGCTTTTGACGGCTGTGCCTCTGTGTGTGTATAATGTTACCATTCTAGTTTCTTCATCTGTACGCCCATAGATTTTTGACCAGATCAAGATAGCGTGCGTGCGAACGCAACTCAATATATGCAAATACGATGGAAGTCAGTATAATATGTGCTACAGCTTGCCGTTGCCTTTTGTGTGCATGTGTATTATTCTGTATATCAGTATAGGCTGGCTTCGTACCCTCTTTAGCTAACTCCACGCAACAAATGTTCCGGAATTGGTTCGTTTCATCTTCCATTAAAATTTTTTCTATAGCTTGTCATTATCATGTGAAAAGCGATCGCTGTCAACGTAGCAGCTAAATAACTTTTTGTTCAGTCAAATATCGTGAAGTCGAAAAAGATGAAAAGAACACGTATTCCTTTAAAAAAGAAAACTAGATTAAAACGACAAATCTTGACCTGCCAACATAACACTTGCGATCTTGAAATAAAACCTGCGCCTCAGTGGACCGCACACTGCCACTTTCTAGAACTCGTTTACTATAAGCAGAATGTCGAGCCTAAAGAAATGCCAGTTTATTTCAGGTTCGAATTCAGCGCGCTCCAATTTCGTTGAGGTTCAGTTCCGATTCGCAGAAACAAAAATTCGTAATCAAATCCAAATCAAAGCATTTATTTCAATGAAAGAACAGCTTCTGGGGGGGGGGGGGGGGGGTTGATTGAATAAGCGCTATTAGTGTAAAAGCTTGACGGGGCCAAAGCAACCCTGACGACGCATTTGGGAGTACAACAATACGTGCCCAACAGCCAGAATGCACAATACGGTAAATGTAAACCACTGAACATTTCGAAATAGTACGCTATACCAATACACTAGAGAAAGGAATGATACGCATACTTATGACTGCCCATAATAGTTGCAGTTCTCATAGAAAAACTAAAATATACACTAAAAGAACACCATGACCTAATCATAGTGTTCATGGCATGACCTAATCTGAAATCAAAACGGGTTTGAAGAGTGGGCACGAACCAGTTGACCAGAAGCATGTTGGTCGAATATGTTTTGATGAAGGTTTAGGATAAATGGTTCTGTGCCTAAAAATATGCATACAACTATTGTGCTCATACTGCATCGGGTGTTAGAAACCAGACCTCTTGTAATTAATATACCTGTAGTTTCCATCTACCTATAATGTTCCTCTCTGGGCCTTTAATTCGCTGATTGCTGTCTGAACTTGAGCTTGTCCTAGCTTTTTTTATGGCATATCGGGCTGTTTTGCAGTGCGCTGATCGGCCGTTGAAGTTGGTAAGAACAGCTTTAAACCTGTATTACGAGAAAAGCCTAGTATGTTAGCGATATTACTGCTGCCTAATTATCGTTTGAGCCAGTTCGTGCTAGCAGTAACGCACAATGTTTCGTTACTGCTAGCGTTGCGAGAATGCTTTGGTATGGCCACACGCAAATGCCATAAACCACCAAATTCTTGTTTTCGGCTGTTGTTTTGTTTTTCTCACCCATTCCTAGCTTAAGTTTATGAGGACCATGAAGAGTGTTCAATGCATGCTGTACGTACATGAAAGATTTCACTGTTCTAACAGGGCCTAATTACTTAGATCTATTATTTCATTCTATTCTATTCCTTTTTTATCATAAACCGCCACTCAAGACCAGCTAATTAAGGCGATAACTTAGGCTGAACGCCTTTTGAATCACTGACGAAGTGGGGAAAAAATGAGTTGGAACAGAACTGTTACGTGATCATGGTCCATTTATCAGTTAACTTGGCCATGAAATTTACTTGATAGTAAAATCTTGGTATCATAGTAAAGATTATAAGGCAGTCGCGTCGTTCTTGGCGTTGCGATAAGACGGCGCCGATCCCATAACAACTGGCATCGGTTCGGACCCCTGTAGGTGCGGACGGGTCAATGTGGGCCAAAACCGGTGGATTGGCGAGAATCGTGATAAGGCGTGAAAATGTGGCAGCCTGAGAGAAACTCCACGTAAAAGGCACGTCTTTCTTCAGAAGTTCAGTGAGTGGTCGAGCGATTGCTGCGAAATCTTTCACGAACCGCCGGAAATAAGAAGAGCCCCACAAAACTTCGGACGTCTTTGACAGACTGAGGTACAGGAAAAGCCGTTACTGCACGGACCTTCTCCGGGTCGGGTTGTACTCCGTAAGCATCGACGAGAGGGCCTAGCACTGTAATCTGTCGGGGCCCGAAGTGGCTTTTCGAATAGATCAACTGGAGACCAGCCTTGTGCAAGACGTCAACTACAGCTGCGACGCGCTCAAGGTGTGCCTCAAACGTAGGAGAAAACACAAGGACGTCATTGAGCTAACAAAGGCAAGTTGACCAGTTGAAACCTTGAAGCAGAGAGTCGATCATTCGTTCGAACATGGCGGGAGCATTGCATAAACCTAATGGCATATTGGTAAAGGCCAGCTGGAGTGAAAAAATTTGTCTTTTCTTGGTCTTGCTCATCGACGGAAATCTGCCAATCACCAGCTCGAAGGTCGATGGAGGAAAAGTATTTGACACCATGAAGACAATCAAGAGCGTCGTCGATTTGTGGTAAAGAGTAAACGTCCTTTTTCGGGGTGTCTACCAAGTTGACATTTCCAAGTTCCCCGAGTTCTCCAGGTTTTCCCTGAGTGCCATTGAAAAATTCTCTGAGTGACGCAGAAATATGTTTTACGTCAGGACGGGCTGAAACCTCGTCGTCTGATGCTGTCACTCTCTAGTAAGCTTATGAAAAAAAATTTTAGTAACGACTTAATTGAGTTTGAATACTAAGGAGTGGTGTTTATGTTATTCAAAAAGAAAATAGAAGGGAGGGGTTAGTAAAATGCACAGCAAATAAAATGTCTGCAAAAACATTGCAAATCAAGTTGGACATCCTCAAACACGAATAAAAAGCAGATGCATACAGAAGCAAATATTTTCGAACATGAGCTATTTCTATCAACTGATAGAAGGCTCAGTGGTATGAGGCCCGATTCTTGTCACAGTTAATATTCTCTCTCAAGAGCTCGTAAGACTATCTCAGCTGTCGTCCTGACATACTCTCAGCCCCCGCACGACGCCTCAGTGTTGTGTTTCACTGCTTTAAAGAGTTTATTGGGTGTGGATGATGGACACCTGCGTCCCGCCATCAGCCAACACTTTCTTTTTTGATATCACGCTCCTTCAAAACAGCGACAGCACGCTTCCTTTCCCGTTCATTCCTCAATGAAAAGGTTCTTTCTGTTCTTGTCCTCCTGCCGCCACTCGTTCGGCCCACGGACAATTTGAAGCATCTTCTTGGTCAGTTGCACAGTCCAAGTCCGATTTTTCGCACTTCCTAGAGGCTACGAGAACGTCCGAAAAATCGGCCAGGTCTGAAACCGCCATAGGCACATTCGAAGACGCTCTGAAGGCCTGTCGGCACACGTATTAGGCATATCGGTGCTCATACTGTAACAGACGATCCCGGATATGTGCGTGTATAATTAAGGAATACATATTGTAACCCGTGACAAATGCCCCTTCCGAGCATTGTAATCCTTCACCGCAATAAGTTGCGTATGCTTCACCACGTAACATTTTTGTACTGAGCCAAAGCTGATTTTCAGGAACCAGTGTTCAACGCAGGGTGCTTTCCGAGCTTCGAAGCCAATTGCGAGGACCACAAAGGCATAGTCGGTGCCATTGCTGACAGCAGCGAATTCTTTCAATGAAAAACACGGCACCCAACGGCAACAAGCCTAATAGCTAACGTCGAAGCAGCTAGGTCTAGCGTTGCCGCAGTGGTGTCTACGGCTGCCAGCGGAACTGCGTGCGGTGCCGCTGGTTCGAAGCGGCGAGGTATTCAAAACGGCAGCGGTGGTGGCTTTGATTAATGCCGTTTCAGATCTGCGGTCACGGCAAAAAGTCCGGAAAATTGGACGGTGAAGGGTTCTTGCGTCCGAAATTTCAAACGTTTCGATACATTGATTATATGGGGTACGTGGTGGTGCCGCGAAGCCATCCAAATTATCGGGCATCTGGAAAGTCGGTCGTTGACTGTACACTGGAAACTCCTCCAGCCGACGACAGGGCATCAAAGACGATTCATTACGATTGCTGTCTATTACTCGAGCCAGCATACCGCGACCTCCGGCCCTTTCAACAAAATTACCGCTCCTTTTCCCTGATAGAGGCACAAATTCCCTGAGTTTTCGCTGAGTTCTTCCAGACTACTCAATATCCCTGAGAATTCCCGGTTTTCCCGGTTTTCCCAGTGAGTAGACACCCTGTTGGAGCAATTCGGTTTAGGTGGCGGTAATCAAAGCAGAAACGTCACGAGCTGTCTTCCTTTTTAACGAACACGACCGGCGACGCCCGAGGACTCGGCGAAGGCTCAACAATCCCTCTGGCGAGCATCTCGTTTTCTTCTTGCTGAATAATTTGCCGCTCTGCCGTCGACACGCGATGTGGTCGGCGGTGAATGGCAACAGCATCACCAGTGTTGATCCGATACTTAACAAGGGACGTCTGACCAAGTGGTCGATCGTCAGCGTCAAATATGTCGCTTGAGGAAAGCAAAAGGCGATATGGGGTGGCTGCTTGGTCAGGTGCGAGGTCAGGAGCAACCATGGGACGTAATGGGCCGTCGAGGTTCAAGGCATGCTGCGGGTAATCAGGAGGATCTCGAGACGCGTCGGGCTGCAAAAGCACTGACGTGGTCGTCTGTCGCTGACCGGAGCGTGACCACCGCTATGCCTTCAGGTAACATTTGCTTCGTCAAGCCCAAATTGATAGCGGGGAGAAACATCCGATTAGCGGCAAGGGTTACTACGGCGTGTGGCAGAGAGATGCATTGCGCCAGGAGGACATCACGAAGAGGTGCGACGATATAGCCGCCATCAGGCACGGTTGCCGTTGAGGCCAATTCGACGAAGGTTAAGCGAACAGAGATACGCGACGAGATAAGCGAACAAACACTGTAGTGCAGAGGGTGTTTGGTTGTTCCGGGCGAACGTCACAGCATACCGGGGTAACAGTCGCTGAGGGCAGAATGCATCGTCAGTAAGTCGAGCCCGAAGATTAGGTCATGAGAGCAACTGGTGAGCATGGTTAACAGGACTGGAACTTGGCGGCCAGCAATTCCTATGCGAGCAGTGCACATAGCCCTGACGGCAACAGTGGCGCCATTGGCGACGCGTACGAGTCGAGGGATGGCAGGCTTAAGAACTTTTTTGAGGCGACGACATAGGTTAGCGCTAATTATGGACTCTTGGGCTCCAATATCAATTAATGCCGTAAACGGAACACCATGTACGTTTACTTCAATTAGGTTCGTGTTTGTGAGGAGCATGAACGGAGGATCTGCACAGGACGAACGTGATGCAGCACTACCTCGAAGAGCTGCACAGCCTAGTTTTCCGTCCGTCGGTTTGGCGAGGAAAAGCAGCGAGGCTGGGGTGACTGGGATCGCCGGCGTTGAGGCGACGGCGATCGCACGGAGGAGCGGCTGTCAGGGGCACCAAAGTAGGGTACAGACGGCGACGTGAATAACGGCGAGCGTCGGCGTATGGGCGAGGAGCAAGGAATGAGCTCCAGTACGGCGGCATCCAGGTGGTACGGCAGTGGCGGGATACGTGACCAACGCGGTGGCAGCGGAAGCAGATCGGTTTGTCATCTGGGGTTTGCCATTCAGCCATATTGCGTGGTCTGGGAGCGAAATACTGGTCATTACAGGTTGTGGACATGGGAATGGGTGCCGAATCAGGTCAGGAGACAGAGCAGGCGGTAGGTACGCCAAGGTTTGCAATTTCTTGCCGCACAACTGCTCGAGTGATAGAAATAGCGGGGGCCGCTTGGTCGATGGTACCGCCAGGGGATTGTGGATGAAGGGCGGCCGGACTCGCCGCTCCAATGTCACGGCGAACAATACATATGACGTTCTTTTGAAATTGTCGCGTGGCGGTAAGTGCGGAGCAAGAGGACGTGGCAGGGGTGTTAACCGGGAAAAGTATGGGACGATGCGGCGGCTTTTGGCTACCTCGAAGCAGCGGCATTCTTTGACAATGGCGTCGACGGTAGAAACGTCGTTATTGACGAGCAAGTTGAAGGCGTCGTCCGTGATTCATTTTACGATATGGCCCACCTTGTCAACCTCAGTCATGTGCTCGTCGACTTTTCGGCAAAGCGCGAGCACTTCCTGTATGTAATAGACATACGATCCGGCCGACGACTGGACACGGGTGGCAAGCTCTTTTCGCGCAGCCTGTTGGCGACCTGACGGGTTGCCAAATAGAAGCCGCTCTTTGAAAATGTCCCAGCTGGAGAGCTCGATCTCATGGGTGAGAAACCAGACACGCGGTGTCCCGTGCAAATAAAAGATCACATTGGCAAGCGTGATGGTAGGGTCGCAGTGGTCGCTTTGGCTATAACGCTCATACATGCTCAGCCAGTCGTCGACGTCAACGTCATTTTCGGCGAAGGATGTCCCAGGATCACGGAGACTAGGGACCGTAACGTACGTACGCTGTGGTTGGCGCCGCAGGTGTAGGGGCGAGGAGGTGGTTCCATCGGAAGCCATGGCTAAGAAGACGACGGTGAGGCCGCTTCAGAGCTCCGTGGCGAGGACGGCGAACGTTCCACCTCCACCCCAGTGTTACGCGAAGGGCAAATCAGTAAGACTAGCGACCATGTACAGGTTTTATTTATAACAGCGGTTGCGGCGCTGACCGGTTAGATTCATCGCGCGAGCCCAGTTCGTTCTTCCTCCTGTTTTCTCGAGTGATGGCGCCCACGCGCCTCGTTCAATCAATCAAACACCACACACATGTAGCAATATGAATTTTCGAGCTATCTACACAATCGATAGCTGACAGATTAGAAAAGGACATTATTCCAAGCCCGAGGCGCATTTGCACGGGCAGATGGAGCGTGTTACGCCCACGTATTCATGTTGTTAGTGGTTGCAGTTAAAATCCGTACACCTCTAATATACCGCTACGATTGCTGCTGCTTACGAATTTCCGTCAGTGACCTGTTAGTTCAACACCAAAATGAGCTACTGGGAGCCATGAACCCGTAAATCTTCATCGAACGACTTAACCTACAAGTATTAAAGAATGCTTTACCAGCTTACGATATTGATGACGAAGATATCGTTTTATCCGAAACAGTTTTTAACACCAAGCGAAAGTTACTCGGAGAGTAATATTCAGTTAGTGGAGATGTGCCGGCGCGTGTGGTGCCGCTTGAGTCAATAAAAACTTTTCAGCTGACTACTTTGCGTAACAACTCTAAAAAGGAAACAGCAGATTAGAATGCAATGACAGATTGCGTTGATCGTCAGATCAAGCAACCCGTGCAATGCACTTATTTCTGTGTCGCTTGTGTCTTTGGCCAATCCACTCCTCCAGAAGCAAACAAGCAGTGTGGAAAAGCTTGGTAGCTTGTTTGGCATAAGGGGTAATTCCCGTATGCAGAAATGCATCTTGAAGCCCATGCGTGACCTGATCTAAATGACGCCAATCGTGATCGCGCCGAAGGAAACCCAATGAGCGTCTTTGAGCGCGTTAACGCCAGGCGTCATTTCAATCAAGTCAAGCCTGACCTTCAAGTAAGGTTGCATTTTTGAATACGGGAGCAGGGTAAAGAAAGAGAAAATAACAACTATAATTGTAAAAGCAGGTTACTACATTATAGACTTGCGTTGGCCTTCATTCTGCGTCGCTTTTTATGTGCGATCGTTTCCTTAGCTTTAAAGTGTTTTTGAAAATGTAAGTGTAATAAAATAGGTCAAACAATGCAAAATGAGTGCGACCATAACGCGAAGAACTTTGTTGAATTCACCTTCCTGAAAGACATTCAAATCTAAGAAAAGTGTCAACAGACGTAGTAATACGTAATTCGTGCCCGAGGTTGTTAACAAAAAATACAGCTACGTTTAACTTAGCCATTAGTGCTTAAAGGCATTTTTATTATGGTGCTGAAGTACTGCAGGTATAGACGGCTTGAGAGGTAATTGAGCAGTTTTCGTACTTATCGTTGCAGCCATTTTTATGCAATGACTAATGGGAGTCGCTAATGGCATGTATATGGGTTCGGCGCAGCGAGGCATACTGTGACAATGAACAATATTTTCCCAATGAAGCTGTGTCTTCCCGAAATGAGAACACGACCGACGGCATACCTTATAAACATATCGCCGCCATTTAGTCTGTTGTGATATACTGTAAGCTAGTGAGAGACGTGAACATTCAAAAACGAGTTAAAGCGGTGTAATGGGCAATTTATTACCATACGTTGAGAAGATGGATGTCTATTGTCAAGATTTCTAAGTATCTTAGTTGTTTTTTTTTCTTAGCTATCGTTTAATCATGCAAAAGATTGTATATACGCCAGTGTATTTAGCACATTATATATATTGTAATGAAGCAGACGCGCCCCTGTGTATGTGCCGTCAGAAGAGGAAGACCAAGGGCCGTGCCGTGATCGCGAGCGAGGCCCGTGCTACGGACAGCCCTTGCAGTGCCTTGATTTACTTAGCGTTCCACAACGTTGTCGACGACAATAAACCTCGTCGCAATATATATATATATATATATAGATATATATATATATTGACACGTGTACTTATCTTTATCGGGCAACCACGTTTCGCCGCTTAACAACTGTAATCGCACAGCGAGGGACGCGCCTGCATGTATCCGACGTTTCTGGAAAGTTATCGACGCTTCTATCCGCGTGTCTGTTGTCACCGAACCTTGTGTTATCAGATTTCATCGCGTGACACGAATGGTGTAGAACTTTGTGGAAGACACGCGGGTCCCATCAGTTATTCTGGAACATTCGACGACTGATCTATAAAAGCCGACGCGCTTGACCCGCTAATCAGTTTTCCGACGATCGCCGACCGTGTTCGCCGCTATCGTTGTGCTATAAGTGTAGCCTGTTTTTGTGGGCACAGGTTCGCCCAATAAAAGCTAGTTTTGTATTCCACCGTATTGCTTCTGTCTTATATATATATATATATATATATATATATATATATATATATATATATATATATATATATATATATATATATATATATATATATGTATGTATATATATATATAATCGTGTCGTATATGTTTTATACGAAGCATCTGCTCATTTTAATGTTCTGACACTAGAGAAATCATTAGAGGTCACGCCTTGCAAAGGCTGTGGGTATGAAAGTGCAGACCAGTATATTCTGATTGTATGTCCGCGGCACTTTGTCCGCAATTTCTTTCGCGTATTTTTCCCAAATGTGAAAATATACAAGGTATATAAGTAAGTATGACTTCCAATCCGGGGTAGTGAAGCTAAAAGTATCAGAAATCCATCTTCGCAACGAAGTCATTCGATATGAAATTTGAACCACGATTACGAAGCATACACAAGGCATACGCGACCATTCAATCGGTCATATTGCTTTTATTACTCAATGATTTTTTTACCGACTCAACTTTTACCACTCAAAGCTATCCAGAAAGAAGGCACTAAGTTTCGACAGACGGTTCTATCGTGAAAGACGACCAAAACCAAGCATTTTGTGATTTAAGAGTGCAGCTACTTGGGCTAGTTGAAATTGAATGCTGTGACGGAGTGCGTTTCCAGGACAGGGACTGAGTAAGGCACACAGATGAACAAACGGCTGTTGTTTGTTTACTTGTGTGCCTTGCTCTGTGCCAGTCTGAAAAGCGGGCCGCGCCACAGTAAGCCATTAGGTGAATTCACAGTGCTGTAACATGACAGAATGCCAGGACTTGGCCAAAATATTCAACTCGTTGTAAAACCTTCACTGTGTTTTCTTTCATGCAGCGCCACCCCTGAGCACCCGTAAGTAAGAGCATTTCTCTTTTTTACGAACTACACTTTCCGCAGGTGATAAGCTTTAAAATGACAGAAAGCTGAGCTAGTTGGTAAGGATTGATTATGTAAAATAGAAGTGAGGAGTGCAGATAGGACACAAGAGTAGAGAAGTGGAAAACACTTCTATAGTCGGCGTTCGTGTTGTCCACTTCTCTACTCTAATAATAAGCTTTAAAATGGACTATTATTTAAAGAGTCCTCCACCCAGGTTCGGGCTTTGTACGCAAACGAGCGTGGCGCGCAAACCACTTTGTGCCTGCGATGCTAGTGGAAAGTGAAGCGTCTGGGTGGCGCGAAGACGTTTGACATTTCAAACGGAAGACCGCACGTGCTTCCTGTCCAGGGAACCGCGCTTCGAGCGAGAGGGTCGAGGTTACACGCATAAGACAGACTGCTTGCAACTTCTTCGACCCTGGCACGTGACTTCGCTTGACCACGCGATGTAAAACGGGCGATGCCGCCACTCAGACTACAGCACACGGCACGACATTTAGAGAAGACAAAAAAAAAATCAGCAGCGATTGCGATGCCACCCAATGCGATATTTTAGCGCCGCTCTACAGGCGTTTTGATTTCACGATATATTGAGGCATCACACAGTTCACCGCACCGAACGGCAGAGCCGCAACGCGTGGCGCTATGCATGGGTGCCCCATGTAACTTGAGCCAAACTTTACAAATATGCAAATTTCCCGTAGCTGGAGAAAGCCAAGGTAATGTTGTCTATGCGGAAAGAGAACGTTAAGCGACGGTCGAAGCGGCAGCTGCTGCGGCCAGCCTGACTTCGAAAAACAGCGCCTTGCTGACGTGGCTCGAGTCACACGCAGATGTGCGGCGCCGATGATTATGGCGGATGAGGACTCGCGGTGGTGACGACGATGCTACTCGTCAAATAGATTCCTTAAAGGGCGGCACATAGCGATTGACACATAACCAGTGGTTTAGGTTGGCGTCAAAGATGCTGAGGATTATGAAATAGCGGCACTGACCCGCGGTTCATAATCATTGACCCGAGTTGGTCGGACGGCTGGATTCGATCACGGTTCTCTCAGCACAGCGGCCCGATCAAGTACCCATTTGGCTATAGACTACCCAATGACCCAAGTTGGAGCGCAAATGGTTAGAACAAAGAAACTAACCGGAAATTGCGGGAAGTATCATAACAATGCTAATCACTATACAAAAACATGTCTGCTGATCGCCGATATTGTGGCTAGCTAAACTCTCGCATTCAGTCCTCTTCCTCAGCTTGATGACGTCATCACTCGTGCCAAACAGTCGGCGTCACGGTCTCACCTTTCGACGTTACTTCCCTCATTTTTTCCTGTCGTAGTGACAACCTCTCGATTTCTAAACCGCCCGCCATCCTCGTCTCCATAGTCCAACCACAAGCACCCAGCACAGCGTCTAAATACATCAGACGACACAAAACCGTTGCACTTAAATGAAAAGCTATTTCCTTTCGATAAGTTATTTGAGCCTATGCCACATAAACAAGGTTCCCTCCTTGCTTTTGATCGCTTTTGTGGTTCAGTAACGGTACATGTTACTCATTTGTCTTTCGGCTGTCGATGACGAGCTGGTACTCGGACGATGGCATGCAGCACGTTCGCGTTAACACTGGTGCTCAAGCGGCAGTTATTCGCCAGTTATCTTATGCGTTGGGCGCCGCCTTCCCTACATCGCAGAATCGCTTAACAATGTGCTCTTTGCTTTTGCAGCACGACCGACCACGCCACTACCAAGTAAGTTGCTACACCTAGCGCGTGTGTTTCGTTTCGCAATGGTACTTGAGGAGAAACACTTACCTCTAAAGTTAAGGAATTCTTTTCAAATGTGCAAGCTTGCCCCCCCCCCCCCTCCCGCCCCCCAGAACAAAAAAAACTTTCTTGTTTGATTATAACCTTTGAGTTTGCTTGTATGAACGTTCGCTCCTTGCTTCATGTTATGGTTTGTTAAGCATTCACATTTCACTACTGAATTTCGCCAATGGGTAATAGATTGATATCAAGAAATGGGCTTGCAGTACATTAATTTAACGGCACCACTTTGCCATCTGGCGCTGAATTGCTGGAAAAGTTGCCACGTTTCTTGACGGTCTGATCGCCAATTTCTGTACTATTTTGTATACACTACCATTGCCAAAGCCAGAAATTACACTTTAACTCCCGGACTTGGCAATTATCCTTTGATAAGAAGCTTCGAGGTTGTTCAGGCTTGTTATTAAAGAAGTCATCTTTTTATATGCAGAAGGCTGCCTTTTCTGATCGTTTACTGTACGCTGGCTACTCCGAAGTGATAATTTCATCTGTTAGTGAAAGTGTGGTTCATGGCGTCGAGAGAATAAATGACCAAGGTAGTAAAACCAAACTAGAAGGAGAAAGGAAAAACGGAGTAGTACCGTATGTACACAAGTTGGCGCATGGGCTTAAGAACTTTGCTTCAAGGTACATCATTGATGTTCGTTTTTCCGTGAAACATAACATACGTCGCATACGCTGGTTAGTCGATAATTTGCTGAAGAGTAAGCAAATAAAGGGAAAGTTCACTGTCAAACATGTCAACTGGTACATCACTTTTGTTATGCAGGTTGTATATGTAATTACGTTACCTTGTGGTAGGGAGTACGTGAAACGAACGACGCGTTATGTGAATGTTCGACTTAGGGAGCATGAACTATCTCTTCAAGGGGTTGCGATACTTCATCTCCCGGAGCATTGCAAGTCGTCAGATCGTCACCCCTGTTTTAAAAAAAAAACGTGAGATTTATAAACAGGCGAACCAATTGACAAAACAAGTCGCTTAGGGTTACAATGTAAACATTATGGACAAGGCATGTATCAGCGAACCATCTGTCGCTCTTCATGACAAGGAACTGTGTTACGTATGTCAATTTTGATTATGCGTCATTTGGTCACAGTGGTCTCGATGTATCTCTGTGCCTCATCCATGTCATGGTCGTGAACTGGCATATATCTGTGTGTGTGTGTGTGTGTGTGTGTGCGTGTGTGTGTGTGTGTGTGTGTGTGTGTGCGTGTGCATGTGCGTGTGCGTGTGCGTGTGTGTGTGTGTGTGTGTGTGTGTGTGTGTGTGTGTGTGTGTGTGTGTGTGTGTGTGTGTGTGTGTGTTGGACATAAATAAAATATCAGTTGGGAGTCAGTGCCGTGTCGTCGTTTTATACCTTCCATTTGTCCGTGTGTAGTGTTGCGCTGGAACGAACCTTACTATGAATTCAAACATATTGTGTGCAGCCACTCTCGTCCCCGCAGTGGAGGTCCTGTTGGCGGACGAGGTAGAGCGGCAATTCGGCCGTCTTCCCACTATGCTGAACCTTGACGACTGTGACGCCATGTGGTCGGACGAGGGCTCCAATGTAGATGTGCAGTGCGACATTCGTTGTCATACAGCTGGCCGATGGAAGCTACTGGAAGAACTGCTTGTAAAGTATAATTGACACAGCAGTTCCCGTGTCCAGTGTGATTTCTAGCAGAGCACCGTTTTCAATTCCGCCAAAATACCCTTGCGACTTGCCAAAGCCACTCGATCTGTAATGTCAGTAGTCGGCTCCTGCTTCGCAACCTTTATCGTTTTCAAACTGCGTGTTTAATTTTTTTTTTTTTTTGCTTGTCTGCAAATGTGCTCTCATCGCTACGAAATGCCTTTTCCTTGCACACTTATTACAAGTCTCCTTGATATGCGGGCATACTCAATGATTGTGGTTAAGGGTGCCCCAGAGGGAACAAGTCGGTGGCAGCTTACCGGCCATGGCTCTTATCTTGAACAATTTAGTGGGCACTTCTTTGTCCCCCGTTTGCACTAGGTGAAGCTGCGTGCTCCCCCTGGCTCGAGTCTCGGCAGCGTTCTTCCCGGGCTGCTTCCAAGGACAAGGTGCCGTCGACTGCTTTCGGCAACATCATCGGTTTCTCCTCTTCGGTAAAGAGCACTGCATGCACGTCCTCCCGGAGGAGCCCGCAGACGAAGCCCATCCCGGAACACTTCATCTAAATAGGTTTCAAATTCGCCGTTCTGGGACATCATGAGGTTTCACCATCTACTCAGACTGTGTCTCGGTATCTTGCCTTTGTGCTGCGCCCTCCAGTAGGACTTGTCCCGCTTGGCGTTGGAGCTGAGTGGACTGTTCATCTCGTCGCAACCATTTACCGCCGTCAATGACTTCAGAAGCCCATAGGTTTGTGGGCCGAAGATGCTCATCCATGTGTGAAGGTTTTCGCTGCCAGGAACACGATTCACCATGAGAAACGATGTGAATATCTCATGATAGGCTGCTCAATCGCTTGTGATATTATCCAGCGGCTCCATTCGGCCAAGCTGTCCAGCAAATGTGTATTGCCATCTCTTTGCCAGCTATGCGCACAAAGCAGCAATCGGTGTCTCAACTCATCCAATATAGAAACTTAAGCTGAGGCTAATTACTGGGACACTTGTTTTCTTGAGAGTACCAACGGGCTGTTTCAGCATCTCTTCCGTCCCACCCTCGTTGCCAAGTGTTACGTGTCGGCCAGGAGCGGATAAGGCAAGCTTCCAAATGAAAACGGCGTTTCTTGATCGGCACTTACGGGCGCATAGTCACATCCGAAATGAGCAAAATATCGCACTGAGCACGGCTTTTTAAGCACTCGCTTATACAAGCGTATAGAATGTAGTCTGTTTATCAGGCACGCGATCGCCGACAGAACAGTTGGGGCCGCGAAAGGACCGATGGAGTGAAAAATGCAAGGAATAACGTTAAGGGACAGGAAGACATTGGTGGGGATAAGAGAGCAAACCGGGTAAGCCGATATTTTAGTTCACATTAAAAGGGGAAACAGGAGCTGGGCAGGCCATGTAATGCGTAAGAGAGATGACCGGTGCTCTAACAAAGTTTCAGAACGGGTGTCAAGGTAGAGGGAACGCAGTCGAAGACTGCGGAGAACTAGTTGGTGTAATAAAATTACAAAATTTACAGCCATACCTTTGAATATAGTAGCGAAAAACATGGATATTTCGAAATCTACCCTTCTCCGCCTGGGGCTTTTCCCTCCCTTCTATACTTCCCTGGTAAAGTAGCATGTAACCGAATACTTCTATATGTTTTATATGTCCTACCTAGACGTCCTGCGTCAGCCACGCTTCCTTTTCTATCAGTGCATGCTAATCGGCAGTACATCTTTAGTTTTTTAGGAGTATGCTGCTTAGCACAAACATTTCGGAAGCCACCGGCTTTAGCAGCATTTTCAGGGCATGTCTCTTGGTGAACTTTCGTTGTACCCTATTCAGCTACAATTCCCGTTCTGTCCTACTTGCAATACTTCCGTCGTTGTTTCTCCATTTCTCTTAAGGTATTGGCTAACTTGGCTTGATCTTTCCAGCAGAAGAAACGTTCCCAAACACAGAGGACGGTGAGTAATCAACACGTATAACTTCATTTTCGGGGAGTAAATATTGATCCTGAGAATGTATAATACACACGTAAAGCTGTTCCTGTTGTTGCCACCGTGGAAAATTTAATTCCTAAAGCACAGTTTTATATTTATCCGAACACATTTCTTTTGCGCATTTTCTCTACAAAGAACAAGCCTTTGTAGCGTTAACGACCGTGTTGTGGTTCCTGCAGGGGCTTAAACGTTATGTATTGATGCTCTGTATGCCTAAGCAAGAAATTGCAGGTTATCGTCAGTTATCCTGTTCGACGAGATGCCCGACATGCCGCGTCCATCAGCGATTGGGAAACTAGCGCATCCCTTTTTTCACAATGACCGCAGATAACAGATACTAGGTGCACGCACTTTGAGTTTGTGATTCAAATTTATTCATAAAAGTATGCGACATGTCTGGCTCTACAAAACGCTTATGTTTATTTAACACATAATTACGAACACCCTTAAAGTTCTAAGTTGTTTTATATTTTCCATATACATGAAGTAAAAGATACACTTTATGACTTAACACATAGTCTGTCTCTAGTAAGGTGTATCCTAAGGTGTAAGGTGTATAGTAAGGTGCAACCAGTATAACCGCAAGTGGCAACAAAATGTTTGATGAAGCAAACTGGCACAAGAGAGATGAGCCTCTTTGCCAAAATTAAATAATTGCAATGTTACACGGTGACTTTATAGCAGAAAAAAGACAACCTATGAGAAACATTTAGTACCCCGAAGGGATAAAAAGAAGCTACTATAATTAGTCTGTCGATCTTTGCAGAGAATGCGAGCCTTCATACTCGAGCAGAAAAATCACTGTGTTCGAACGGCATGCATATCACCGTCCGGCTGACGAAAAATTAAGAGCTTGTTTTATACGAAGCAGCAACTCAAAGTTCTTACGCTAGGCAGAGCATTAGAGCTCACGTCTTGTACAGGCTGTCGGTATGATAGCGTGGTGAAGTAGACCAATATATTCTGATTGTATACATGCGGTACTTTCGGCCCGGTGTCTTTCGTAGATTTCTCACGAATGTGAAAATCCCATGGTATATATAAATAAGCACGTCTTGGAATCCGCGCTGATGAAGGTGAAATGCAGCAGACACTCAACATCGCTCCAAAGTCGCCCGATATGAAATATAAACCACGATTATGAAGCGTACGCGAGGAACGTTATTATTCCTACGGTGGGATTGCTGTTACGAATCAATGATTTAATTGAGATTATTGGGTCATCTTGACCAATTGTGTGCGAAGAACTTTGCTAGCGTACATTAGTAAACCATCTCTAAAAATCACAACGCTCATGTTTAAGAGGAAGCTTTAGCTCGGGCCCAACTCCGATTCGGCCTATTGAAATACATGTAAAACGCAAAAGTTTTTTTCTGAGATAACCCCTGGACCGATCTTAATGAAGTATGCTGCATTTGAGAGAAAGTCAAATTCTAGTGACTGTTGGAAGCGAAATTTCGATTTAGGTCCTGAATTTTGTTAAAAGAATTTTAAAAAAATTCGGAAGTTTGAAAAAATAGAAGAACGAAGTTTACAAATCCCTAACTCTGCATCAAATATAGGTATCGTAATTCTGTAAACGGCATCCATTAGACAAATAAAAGCGGACAAATCTAAGGTCTCATTTTATATCTCACGCGAATTGTTACGTTGTTTACAAAGCTTCTGCAGTAGCTGTATTTCCATATTACAAAGTTTTTTCAGATTCCTGCACAACATATTTTGTCCGCTTTAAATTTACTGCTAGATGCAATTCACAGAACTGCATTATCAGTTTTCGTTTCTGAGTTACAGTGTTGTAAACTTGATAGTTTCGATTTTTGAAAATTATTGATTTTTGCCAATTTTTATTAAAAATTCGAGCCCCTAAAAAAAATTCGACACCAACGGTCACTACATTTTAAGCTTTTCTTTTAACTGCAACAAACCTCGTCAAATTTAGTGCAGTGGTTGCCGAGAAAAACGAATTCTCTTTTTACATCTATTTAGGTAGGAGCACCCGAGCTGAAGCTTCCTCTTAATAAAGAACAGCACTCGTTTATAATGATGGTGTTTCAAGACCGGTAAACGTGAAAATCTGTTATTCTCTCGCAAGCCGTTCTTCCACTAACGTTAGGCAAGTGCACTAAAGATTTCTCGCTTCGGCCTGTGACATACGTTGCTAAACTTAGTGACGAAAAATGGTAAATGAGATGCCCGAGTTTCTCATTATACGTGCGACTGTCCAAATGCTCTAAACTGTTTTCTGGCAACGTAGCTATATATACGTTAATTTCACTGTAAAACTAAAACAAGAAATGGCGCATCTTTGCGGTCTATGCAGGAAAATGGTTGTGATGTTTGAAGATACACCCAGAACCGCATCTGTGGTATTGAGCTAACGTTAAAAAGGCGTTTCTTTCCACAAAATCGGCTAGGTTCATGCGGAGAGCGCATTGCTGAGGCGAAATAAATCAAATAAAATTACGTTGCACATTTGCTTCACTTCTTTTAAAGTGAATATTGAAACGATAACGCAAAAGAAATTCATAACGAATTAGTCATATGTCCGCAGAGTTGTCTCCAAGTGGCTTAGTTTTACTGTTGCCTTTAGCTTTCCAGAAGAAAGAGACACAGAGTTTTCAAAGATGGTTGCGTCACCAAACACTACGAAAAACCGCCATTATGAGATTTAAGGGTACTGCTTCTTCGCCGAATTTGAATTAAATACTGCGAAGGAGTGCCTTTCAGGGACAGGGAAACAGGTAAACAAACTGAAGCCTTGCTTTTTGTTTATTTGCGTGCTCTACTATGTGCCTGTCTGAAAGGCGGCAGGCGCCCCAGTAAGAAATTCGGTGAAATGTTCGTGCCGAAATATGACAGATTGCCAGAACTTGGTCGACATATTCAACTCATGGTGATATTTTCATTGCATTACTTTCATGCAGGACGGCGCACGAGGCCTCGTAAGTGAGAATTCTTTTCCACGAACTACACGCTCGACTGGTGGCAAGCTATAAAATGCACTTTTATTTAAAGAACCCGTCAGCCAGGTTTGGGCTTTGCACGCAAACAAGCGCGGTGCTTGGATCACATGGTCGTGACCGAGTGTGCAAAGAATAAACGGGCTTGGTGGCGCGAAGACGGTTGAAATTTTCAACAGAAGGCCGCGCGTCCTTCTTCTCGAGGGAACCACGCTCCGAGCGTAACACTCAAGGTCATACAAAATATAGGGAGTGCTCACAAAGTATCCGACCATCGCGCACGTGAAATCGGTTAACTAAGTAATGGGCAACGGATCTTGCCGCGACGCAGGAAAGTAACAGAATACAAAAGAAATAGAAAGAAGCAGGCGGGGCCTGTCATATGAACCCGACGCGGGATCTCGGCTCCGGTAAGGCACAACGTAGGGAAGGAACGGCAGAACCGACGGGAAAGAGGTGCCCCTGTTTACAGTGATGCTTTCCTCTTAGTTGCATGGTAACAACCCCTCCCCCCCCTCCCCCGAACTTATCGTCTGTCCTTTTCTCAGTTTCTCTTCAGTAAATGCTTTCAGCACGTACCACATAACAACGTTCCCTCCGTACTTTCCATAACTATTGCGGTTTATTTACGATGCGTTTTGGATATTTGCTTTTCGACGGTCAGTGATATCCTGGTACACAAAACATCGAATGCAGGGGATTCACGTTAATGCTTGCGCTCAGGAGGCCGATATTCGCCAGTTATACGTTGGGCGCTGCTTTCCACACATTCTACAATCGCTTAACTATTTACTGCTTTTTTTTGCAGCACGAACGGCCATGACACTGCCAAGTAAGTCGGTACACCTTGCGCTCGTGTTTTGTTGCACGATGTTACATGAGAAAATGTTAGGCTCTATATAAAGGCTGTTTGACTTCATTAGAATCTTTGAGCATGTATCACCTAAACAAGTCTCTCTTCGTGCTTCTGATGCCTTTTGTGGCTTAATGACTGTGGGCCTTGCCCAGCCGTTTTTTGACTGCAAGTCATTGTGACATGCTGGTACAAAAAAAACCGAATGCAGAAAATTTTAAAGCATAAATGCTTTTAACACGGCCACTCTACGAGTCGGAATGATATATCGTGAATTTCAGGGAGAACGCTAAGTTGTCTTGGCTCCAGGAAGCAGAAATATGGTCTAGGAGCGGATTTTTTTTCCCAAGATTGGCAAAATTTTATTTAAAAAATAGCATTACGAAGTTGATCAATTAGTATGTTCCAGTAAAAGACGTCGCTGTTCTGCAAATTGATTCTATTAGAGGTGTCTAAAGCGGATAAATTTTGCATACTAATTTACAGCATCTTGAAATCTTCAGGTTGTTTGCTATGGTTCTACCAAATGATCTTATAAATTAGTGGCATGTTTCTGAGCATGTGGACAGCATCAGTTTGTCCGATTCAGATACATTATTGCATGCAGTCCACAGGTGAGGAATAGCATTTTTATAGCTTCTTCACAGAGTTGCGGAGTGAGGCAAAATCTTTCTGCAATAATTGTTGCTTGGTTGTTGGTGCGGTAGCTTCGGTAACTACCTCAACCTTGACGATAACTTCTTTGGCGAATTGGTGCGCTAAAAAGCAACATGTCACCGCAGTCTTATTACACCAGAAAGGGGGTTAACCGAGGGGCCCGATTTTTAATAGTCATGTCATAAGAAGCCAAAAAACACTAAAACACTAACACCAATGACATTATACGGCAAATTACTTGGGTTTAATAAATGGTATGGTTTCATTTCATTTTCTTTTATTTCATTTATTAAGCACAAGCAATTTCCCCTATGTTGTCCTTGGCGTCAATGTTTGTTGGCTTCTTATGATATGACTCCATCTTATACGGTGGCTCGAAGACTCCTGTTCTGCTTCAACAGCTGCTCAAATTCTGAACATCTTGAAGGGGCAGCGCAATAATACGAATACACATGGCAGGAACACACAGGACAGCGCTGGATGCAGGGGATTCACATCGAATGCATCGAACATCACGAGGAACGCTATTATTCACATCGAACATCGAATCAGCACTGTCCTGTGTGTTTCTGCCTTGTGTGTTCGTCTTATCGCGCTGCCCCTTCAAGATGTTCAACTAGTACCAACTCGCCCAAATGTCGATCCTTCTCAAATTCTGAACTCCTTTTTTGCTACAGCACGAGAATCTCTGAGCGGACACATCCAAGTTATCAAAAACGTTTTGCTTGACAAGCGCACAGCGTCTTCTTAACCCCTACAGTAGTGTTTAATATGGACGCCTGCACAGACGTCCCTAACAGACGAGTTAATTCATGCTATGTACGGCACTTGCACATTACCTCCAAAGTCCACGTAATCTACATTCTGAAAACGTTCAATCATATATATCCCACAAGAATAAAGCCTGCAGTGAGGCACTCGCCGGTTCAATCAAATGATGCCAGCTTGACCGGAAAATACCGCGGAGTCAAAAACATTCAGGCTGCACATGAATGCACTTACGATAAGTGTTTCACGTAGTAGTTCTGCGGAAACCCGCAAGGTGGAGAGAAGTAATTATGTAGGAAAAATCACACATCCGCCCGTTCGTAGCAATTGCTACAAAGGAAACCCATACAGCTTCCTCGAAAGAAAAGCCTCACAGTTGAAGAAAAATTCGTCCTGGTCTGGGACTCGAACCAGGGACCACCGCCGTTCCGGGGCAGCCGCTCTACCATCTCAGCTAACCAGGCGGCTAGCAGATGGCAGGGCGAAGTCGAATTTGTCGACAACACGAAGCAAAGGCAAGTGTTTGTCGTAGTAGTTCTGCGGAAACTCGCAAGGAGAGAAGTTATGAATACAGCAAAAATCAGACATCCACCCGTTCGTAGGAATTGCTACAAAGGAAACCCATACATCGCATACCATAACCAAGCCGATACAGCCCCCCTTCCGTAGCAATTGCTACGAAAGGGTGGACGTCTGCTGTTCCCTATATTAAGCACTTAAGATAAGTAAATATGCATCCATTCTATACTCGTCCATAATGAACCTACCCACTTCGTTAATTATTACTCTTTGTGCAGCTAGGTGGTTGAAATGATCATGCGAACGTGGTATGATATTGTAATCAAGCGCCACTCTGATCCATAAAATCTGTGAAGAAAGCATTCTTGAATACTAACTGCACCGCCTCACAAATTTTGGCTCCCGGACGGCAAAATACTGATTGCCCATTTTCTTGCTTTTAAGCACTTTAGAGTACTTAAAATGTACCTTTAAAGCAGAGTTTACACCTAACATCAAACTCCTGTTTCCATCATTTTTCATTCTTTATTTTACCCAGCTGTCCACAGCTACTTGTTCCCGTTTCGTACTTTTGTTTTGAATTTTCCTTTGTGAATTCACAAGTACACCATTATCAGGGTTTACGCCTGCTCATGGGCACTTCGAAAGAATACGCGAATTTGATTGCATTGAATAACCAAACTCTTGCGCGTTGTCTGAAGGAAGTTTCATTTTGTGTGATTTCAATTTAAAAATGAGGACAGAAGCTAATCACTGCTTCTGTTCACTGTTACCGTTTAAGACTGTTTAGTCAACAAGACTGTTTGAGCTAACATCGGAACAATGGCTTGCTCGTCTAGGTAAACTTGATTTCGTGCGTCCACAGCACCGATTCGTTTCGCGAAGCTCAGAAGCGTCTATTGGGACAGTAGCTATTTGGACAAAGTTGTAGTGCTTTACTCAAGTCTTTACTAAACGCATCGCACACTTCGCTTTTCAGGTGACAAAACGAGGGCTTCCCGTAATTGAGCACTTTTACCAGACCCAAATTTCGGGGGCACAAAATCTGTTGAGTCATTTGCTCTCGCGCACTCGAGGTAACATTGTCAAAATACGCCTATAATTGTCACGTGAAGCTGACACAAGCTCTTGTCGAATCGCTGCGAACAAATCCTCAGGAGTGAGAACATGCAGTTTAATTTGTATTTGAAATCGCGTTTAGATTTCTTGTCAGTATTTCAGAAACATGTCTTTTTCACAATTTTAGAATAAGATTGGAGAAAAAAATACTTTGACCTCTATTTTCTACTCTCCTCTTGAAAAACTCGATGTTTTTTATTCTAAATTTTCATTGGCTAGTTCGACATGTAATATGCCTTGAAAATAAAGTTCACCGCCTTTGTCAGACTTCTTTAAAAAGATTTTATGTAGTATTTCAAGCAGGTATCCCATATTGGGCACGCATATTCCGGTTTTACAGACCTTGTTAATAAAATAAATCCAAGCTTGATGTCATCGCATTCGATTTTGCCTTTAAAACCAACTGCTATATCAAGCCGCTATGCAAATAAGAGAATTTCAGACAGTTCAGTGAACCAGAGCGAGTGACCTAATCACATGGTGTCCTCGCAACACGCCGGCTTCCGCGTCATTACGGAGATATGCACATCTTAGAACGCAAAACTAAAACTGATGATGAAAAAAGTATTATAGCAAACTGTTTATGTCGCTTTGAGGCTTCTCAATACTTCCTCTGCAGTTTTCAGGTCACGCACCTTTATTGAGAGCGCAAAAATAACAAGACGAAAATTTCATGTCGCCACCTAATTAAAAGCGCTAATCTTTCTATTTAACTGAAGCTGTTTTATTTATGTGGGCTTTCAACGAGAACACAAACCCCATCATATGAAGATGGAATGTACGATTTATTTTTTCGTACACACCTTTCTACTTATTTTTTATAATCATCCGTGCAGCAAAGTGTACAGAGACATAAGGCGCAAATGTTTCCGTGCGTACACTCGCACATAACATTCCATTGTGCTTCATCGGTTGGTTACAGACGCAGAAACTTCATATATTTTGGTTTCTCAAGTTCTACTAAAGTCGCATCTTCCCGATAGCCTAGTGCGATTACGCAATTACAATACGCACTTGTTAGTTTCGGATGAGTGCCGACCATATTTGACGATGTGAGCCCATTCACGACGCCCGAATGTTGTTCGCTATCTGTTGTCGCGGTATAATAATTGAAAATTCACGTGCATTACCAGGTCCATCCGAGTGCCCTGAAGCGATCAAGCAGCGCTGTCGAAGGGACAACATGACCTGCGTCATGAGGGGGAAAATGCCGGCTTGTACAGGTAAGCACGAATTATCCCTCAAAATCATTGTTTGTACTACCGTCGTAACAAATGGGTGATCCTAAATGGAGCTACTATTTGTATTCGTTGGTGCGATTTGCTACAGGTTCATAAATTTGCTTTAGCTATTTCATCCAAGCAGCGCAACATGTTAACCTTACTGCGTAGAACAAAGTGTTGGTATAAGATCCGAAACTGACGTTGAACAACGCTAATAAAACAAGGACACAAAGAAACAAATACCACAGACAACCGCTATGAAGTTCAAATTATGAACCGACAAGCCCTCATCAACGTCTGATTAAGATTTATAAATCTGCAAATTCTGCAATCTCCAGAATCAAAGCTGTAATCTCGTTGCACGAAAAGAAAGCGAACGGCGTAAATTCTTTCTATTAGCATTATGAGACTTGAATAAGAGTTTCTCGCTTCTTGGATTCAAAAGCAAACTTTTTTTTAGATTCGCTAGAGGTATATAAGAGAGCAGGGGAAGTTTTTGCTCTTTCAAATAAAGATGTGACGTGACCTATTGCCTTCAGCTCTGTCTTTGCACTGAATCTTCTCCCTCATCCGTCGAGAAGGTGAACCTTGCCAAGGGACTGCATTTCGGCGGAAGACCTTTGAGGCGACGGCTGCTTCGGTCGATTTCTTCAGTGCCAGAGGTACTGGCGTCGGTGGCTTCTGGTTCAAGATAAGCGGACACCGGGTGGATGCGTACCCGTCGCTTTCACTAGTTTGTGGCGAGAGGAAAAGGCAAGCAGTCAGTTCCAAGCGAACGGCCGTTTACTGTTCGTTTCTGCAGCAGCTACCACGCACAGTTCTTCCTCCTCGGCGTCTAGCGTAACTAGCGCGTGTCATTACGCCTCCCTCCCAAAAAAGAACAAAAAGAAGAGAGACTACTTCTTCATGCGGCTAGACGGAAGTTAACCGTCCCCTCCCATAAAACGAAAGTTGGGGAGATTTTAAATGCCACAAGGAGACAAGAAAAGAAATGAGAAAGACAACGGACGTGATGACAGAGGCCGCACAAAAAGTTTGTGGATGGAAGTCCGCGCGAGTGGTAGGACTTCACCCTGGTAACGCGAACAATGTCAGAGGAAAGAGGTCTATGGGAGAGGTGCGAAGTGTCGGCTGGGACAACTTCATAGTTGATAGGACTTAGATTATGCAAAACTATGTAGGGTCCAAAGTATCGGCGCAATAATTTTTCTGAGCGGGCTCGTTCACGGATAGGGGTCCAAACCCACACGAGATCTGCCGGGTTTAATGTGACGTCTCGATGGCGTATGTTGTATCGACGAGCATCTTGACTTTGTCGGGATAGAACTCGTCGCCGTGCAAGGTGCTGCGCTGCTTCGGCACGCTGAACAAAGGCGTCTGTATCTGGTGTGGTATATTGAGACGAAGTTGGTAGGAGCATCACGTCGAGCATAGTGGTGACATCGCGTCTGTAGACCAGACGAAAAGGAGGACATGCGGTGGTTTTTGAAGCGCAGTGTTATACGCCAATGCCACACACGGGAGCAGTTCTTCCCAATTTTTATGATCCGTGGCGACAGACATAGAAAGCATATCCGCAATCGTTTTGTTGAGACGCTCAGTTAACCCGTTAGTCTGCGCGCGATACACCGTTGCCGTACAGTACGTTGTTCCACTCAACTTCAGGATATCTCGTACCAACTGGCTGGTGAAGGCCATACCGCAGTCTGTGACAACGACAGCGGGAGCACCATGTCGAAGCACAAAATTTTTGACAATGAAGTTGGCTACACCTGAAGCAGCTTGTACTGAACGGCTTGTGTTTCACACTATCTAGTGAGGTTATCAGTGGCGACAAGTATCCAGAGGTTATCAGCCGAAGAATTGGGAAATGGGCCGAGTAAATCCATCCGGACTTGTTCAAAAGGTGAGCAAGGAGCTCATACAGGCGGAAGCAGACCGGCTGGTTTCAGTGGTGGAACATTGCGACGCTGGTAATCTCGACAACTTCTGACGTACTGCTTCACGGTTTTTGTGAGTTTTCGCCAGTAGAAGTGAATGTACAGTAGAAGAGTACAAGTGAAACCAAGATGCCCGGACGTTGGTTCATCGTGGCATGCACGTAGAATGTCGTCGCGGCGAAGAGCGGGAACATCGAGCAGGAAAACGGCTGCAGTAGGGCGAAAGTTTCGCTTGTATAGGATGTCGCCACATATGCAGAAAGAGGACAAGTCACGCGCGAACTGCTGCGGGGGTTGTGGGCGGCTTCCATCAAAGTATTCAATCAAGGGCTGGAACTCGAAATCTTGGCGTTGCTTGTGATCTGCGTTTAAAAACGGAACAGTACAGAGAAAAACAGAGTCGTCGTCAGTATCTAGAGGTGCGGTTTCCACGGGGGTGCAGGAGAGACAGTCGGCGTCCGTGTGTTTCTGGCCAGACTTATAGATGATTGTCACATCAAATTCCTGCAACCGAAGGCTCCATCTTGCGAGACGGCCTGAAAGGTTCTTGAGATTCGCCAGCCACCCGAGAGAGTGGTGGTCGCTGACGACGCGGAAGGGGCGTCCGTGTAAGCATGGCCGGAACTTCTGGAGCCCATACAACTGTGAAGCATTCCTTTTCTACTGCTGAGTAGTTCTTTTCAACAGCAGTTTACGTCGCGGCTGGCATACCCAATAACGTGTTCAACACCAGCTTGAAACTGTACGAGTGTCGCTCCGAGACCAACACTACTAGCATCAGTGTGGACTTCTGTGTCGGCCTCGGTGTCAAAGTGACCAGGTATCGGTGATGTCTGTAGACGTGGCTGAATGTCGTGGAAGGCGTCGCGTTGTGCCAGGCCGCAATCAAATGTGACGTCGTTTTGGATGAGTCGTTACAAAGGTTCGGCAATCTAAAAAAATTGGGCACAAAACGGCGGTAGTACGAGCAAAGCCCTAAAAATCAGCGGACATAGTGATTTGTCTTCGGTATCGCGAACAGAGCAACTGCCATGGCTGTTTCAGGGTCAGGGCGCACACAGGTGCTGCTAACAATATGACGAAGAAATTAAAGCTCCACGTAGCCAAAGCGACATTTTTCGGGCTTCAGAGACAGGCCGGCATTGCGGATGGCTTGAAGAACCGCCTCAAGCCAGTGGACGTATTGCTCAAACGTGGTTGAAGAAACAACTACATCGTCTAAGTAGACTAGACACGAGTGCCACTTGAGGTCAGGTATAACGGTGTCCATAATGCGTTGAAATGTGGCCGAAGCGGAATACAATCAAAAAGGGAGGACCTTTAATTGAGAGAGACCGCTGGGTGTTATAAATGCCCTTTTTTCCTGGTCCCCTTCGCAAACCTTAATCTGCCCGTACCCACTGCGCAGACCCATTGGAAAACAGTAGAGGGCATGTCGCAGGCGATCCAAAGAGTCGTCAGTCCGAAGAAGGGGGTAAATGTCTTTTTTCGTGATTTTGTTCAGTTTGTGATAATCGACACATAGTCGTAGTGAACCGTCTTTCTTCTTAACTAATACAACAGGTGAAGCCCAAGGACTTGTCGCTGGTTGAATGACGTCATCGTCTCGCTTTTGTTTAACTTGATGACGAATAGCATCCTGTTATCACTGCGACACGCGATAAGCGTGTTGGAGAGCAGGTTGTACGGTCGATTGAGTGATTCTTCTGTGTTTGATTAAACGAGTCTGCTTGACGTTCAACGTGGTAGTGAAACAGTCGCAAAATGATGATAGCAGAGTAAAGAACCTCTCCTTTTCCGGTTGGTCGAGCTTTGGGTTGACGTTGATGTGAATAGTCAGGTCCACATCGCTTGGTTCCGGAATAGAGCTTGTCGTTACCGAAGCACAGGCGTTGGACTGCGCCACTGTTTCAAAGTAGGCCATAGTGGTATGCCTTGCAAACTGCTTGGATTGGCCACAGAAGTTGGTAACTAGGATCGCGGTTTGCTATTTTGGAGCTCTACGAGATCTCGTGCGACACCGACTTAGGGATAATTAACCAATAACGGTTCTTTAAGGACTGTCGATTCATGTGGTGACTCGGTCGACCGAGTACATTCATGGTGCAGTCTTGCTTTTGTCTTGGTTTTGTGTTTGACGCGGCTTTGATTCACACGAGGTCTTTCACCCTTAACGAGGAAGGGCTTCACGTATCATTTGGCTTTGCTGTCTTTCCCCGCCCGCTTATGCATATAGAATTCAATATTTACAAGAGCTCTGCGTGCCCGTAAAGCAGTTGCAGTCAGCGCTTTGTGGTGGCTTCCTTGTCGGTCCCTGCCAATTTGTTGTGCGCTGTGATCGAGTAGAGTAACATAGTTCCAAACATTGTTGCTAATTTTGTACGTCTACGATTTTGTTAATCTTGGTCCCCAATAAAAATCGTGCGTGCGGAAGTCCGTGCGACACAGTTTTTTACTAGCTGGTAATTTGATATAGGTCGCTTTAATCATTTTTAATGGGAAC
Source organism: Dermacentor andersoni (assembly GCF_023375885.2). Taxonomy (NCBI): domain Eukaryota; kingdom Metazoa; phylum Arthropoda; class Arachnida; order Ixodida; family Ixodidae; genus Dermacentor; species Dermacentor andersoni. Next base: position 98,034,539 of record NC_092821.1, read on the forward strand.
GGGTGTGCATTTAATTACGATGCGTTTGAGCGGAGAAATTTCCTTCGGCCCCTAGATAAGTCTTTGTCTTAAACTGCTACGCTGAGGCGAACGCGTACTCGATTACAAAACTACAGGTTCACCATCTTAATGCCGCTGTTCTCCTGCAGTGCACTGTCTTTGATGCCACAGAAATAAATCGCTATAGGATGAACAAAAACTAATTGAGAGAGAGAAAGAGAGCGAAGCAATGGAGATAATAGCAGGGAGGTTAACCAGAGTTAAACCCTCCGGTTTGCTACCCTGCACTACGGTAAGGGATAGGGAAAGTAATTGGAGGAACTGTTCAGCCGGTGCAATGAACTGCTCATCACTTGCCCTCTCACCTGTATCGTTAGAGGGAGGTCTGTAAAACGTGTCCAATCTGACCGAATAAACAAATATTTCGTGTAAGTTACAACCAAAATCATGCGGCAACTTCGGGCGCAAGGGCTTTGTTGAGAGAACGCAAATAACATATTCGAATGGCTAAGTTAAGGCGGCATTTACTTGAAGAACAGATAAAATTATCAAGAATTCTAACCTGAAAAGCGCAACACCGCTTTTCATTAGCAAAAACGCAAGCTAAGAAATATTGCCAAACAGCCCTAGTGTATGTTGGGCATTCTTTTCAAATAGTCTCGTGCTTGAGCAATTGGATTCGAGTGTCGCAGAATTTTAGTTATCTCTGTCTTCACTGAGAGTTGTAAGTGTAACCAACTTTCACCATTTGCATTATTTGCTCACGTTATCTTATATGCATATCACGCTCATTTTTGTGTCTCTTGAATTATGAAGCCAGCTTTTGGCGGCTGTGGCTCTGTGTGTGTATAATGTTAACATTGTATTTCCTTCATCTGTACGCCTATACGTTTTTTACCAGATCATGACAGCGCGCAAGTGACCGCAACTCAATATATGCAAATATGATGGAAGTCAGTATAGTATGTGCTACAGCTTGCCGTTGCCTTTTGTGTGCGTCTGTATCATTCTGTATATCAGTATAGGCTGGCTTCAAACCCTCTTTAGCTAACTCCACCCAACAAATATTCCGGAATTGGTACGTTTCATCTTCCATTAAATTTTTTCTGTGCCTTATCACTATCATGTGAAAAGCAATCGCTGTCACGGTAACAGCTAACAAACTTTTAGTTCAGTCAAAGATCGTGAAGTCGAAAAAGATGAAAAGAACATCTGTTCCTTTTAAAAACCAAACTAGATTAAAACAACAAATCTTGATCTGCCAACATAACATTTGCGATCTTGAAATAAAACATGCGCCTCAGTGGACCCCACACTGCCACTTACTAGACCTCGTTTACTATAAGCAGAATGTCGAGCCTAAAGAAATACCAGTTTATTTCAGCTTCGAATTCAGCGCGCTCCAATTTCGTTGAGGTTCAGTTCCGATTCGCTGCAACAAAAATTCGTACTCAAATCCAAATCAAAGCATTTATTTCAGCGAAAGAACAGCTTCTGGGGGGGGGGGGCGGGGTGATTGAATAAACGCTGTTATTGATAGCTTGACGGGGCCAAAGCAACCCTGACGACGCATTTGGGAGTACAACAATAGGTGCCCCACAGCGAGAATGCACAATACGGTAAATGTAAAGCACTGAACATTTCGTAATAGTACGCTATCCCAATACACTAGAGAAAGGAATGATACGCATACTTACGACTGCCCATAATAGTTGCATTTCTCATAGAAAAACTAACACATGCACTAAGAGAACACCATGACCTAATGATGGTGTTCATGGCATGACCTAATCTGAAATCAAAACGCCCTTGAAGAGTGGGCACGAGCCAGCTGACCAGAAGCATGTTGGACGACTACGTTTTAATGGAGGTTCAGGATAAATGGTTCTGTGCCTAACAATATGCATACAACTATTGTGCTCATACTGCATCCGGTGTTACAAATGAGACCTTTTGTAATTAATATACCGTAGTTTCCATCTACCTATAATGTTCCTGTCATGGGCCTTTAATTCGCTGATTTGTGTCTGAACTTGAGCTTGTCCTAGCTTTTTTTATGGCATATCGCGCTGTTTTACAGTGCGCTGATCGTCCTTTGAAGTTGGTAAGAACAGCTTTAAACCTGTATTACGAGCAAAGCCGAGTACGTTAGCGATATTATTGCTGCCTAATTATCGCTTGAGCCACTTCGTGCTAGCAGTAACGCACGTTGTTGCGTTACTCCTAGCGTTGCGAGAATGCTTTGGAATGGCCACACGCATATTCCATAAGCCACCAAATTCTTGTTTTCGGCTGTTTTGTTTTTCTCAACCAGTCCTAGCTTAAGTTTATGAGGACCATGATGAGTGCTCAATGCATCCTGTATGTACAGGAAAGATTTCACTGTTCTAACAGGGCCTAATTACTTAGATCTATTATTTCATGCTATTCTATTCCTTTTTTATCATAAACCGCCAATCAAGACCAGCTAATTAAGGTGATAACGCAGGCTGAACGCCTTTCGAATCACTGACGAAGTGGGGAAAAAATGACTTGGAACAGAACTGTTACGTGATCATGGTCCATATATCAGTTAACTTGGCCATGAAATTTACTTGATAGTAAAATCTTAGTATCATAGTAAAGATTATAAGGCGGTCGTGTCGTTGTTGGCGTTGCGATAAGACGGCGCCGATCCCATAACAACTGGCATCGGTTCGGACCCCTGTAGGTGCGGACGGGTCAAAGTGGGCCAAAACCGGTGGGTTGGCGAGAATCGTGATAAGGCGTGAAAATGTGGCAGCCTGAGGGGAACTCCACGTAAAAGGCACGTCTTTCTTCAGAAGTTACGTGAGTGGTCGAGCGGTTGCTGCGAATCTTTCACGAACCGCCGGAAATAAGAAAAGAGCCCCACAAAACTTCGAACGTCTTTGAAAGACTGAGGTACAGGACAAGCCGTTACTGCAGGGATCTTCTCCGGGTCGGGTTGTACTGCGTAAGCATCGACGAGAGGGCCTAGCACTGTAATCTGTCGGGGCTCGAAGTGGCTTTTCGATTAGATTAATTGGAGTCCAGCCTTGCGCAAGACGTCAAGCACAGCTTCGACGCGCTCAAGGTGTGTCTCAAATGTAGGGGAAAACACAAGGGCGTCGTTGAGCTAACAAAGGCAAGTTGACCAGTTGAAACCTTGAAGCAGAGAGTCGATGATTCTTTCGAACGTGGCGGGAGCATTGGATAAACCGAACGGCATAACCTTGAATTGGTAAAGGCCAGCTGGAGTGAAAAAATTTGTCTTTTCTTGGTCTTGCTCATCGACGGAAATCTGCCAATAAACAGCTCGAAGGTCGATGGAGGAAACGTATTTGACACCATGAAGACAATCAGGAGCGTCGTCGATTCGTGGTAAAAAGCAAACGTCCTTTTTCGGGGTGTCTACCAAGTTGACATTTCCAAATTCCCCGAGTTTTCCAGGTTTTCCCTGAGTGCCATTGAAAAATTCTCTGAGTGACGCAGAAATACTTTTTTATGGCAAGACGGGCTGAAACATCGTCGTCTGATGCTGTCACTCTCTAGTAAGTTTATGAAAAAAAATTTTAGTAATGACCTAATTGAGTTTGAATACTAAGGAGTGCTGTTTATTTTATTCAAAAAGAGAATAGAAGGGAGGGATTAGTAAAATGCACAGCAAATAAAATGTCTGCAAAAAAATTGCAAATCGAGTTGGACATCCTCAAACACGAATAAAAAGCAGATGCACACAGAAGCAAATATTTTCGAAGATGAGCGATTTCTATCAACTGATAGAAGGCTCAGTGGTATGAGGCCCGATTCTTGTCACAATTAATATTCTCTCTCAAGAGCTCGTAAGACAATCTCAGCTGTCGTCCTGACATACTCTCAGCCCCCGCACGACGCCTCAGTGTTGTGTTTCACTGCTTTAAAGAGTTTATTTGTGTGTTGATGATGGACACCTGCGTCCCGCCATCAGCCAACACTTTCTTTTTTGATATCAAGCTACTTCAAAACGGCGACAGCACGCTTCCTTTCCCGTTCATTCCTCAGTGCAAAGGTTCTTTCTGTTCTTGTTCTCCTGCCGCCACTCGTTCGTCCCACGGACAATTTGAAGCATCTTCTTGGTCAGTTGCACAGTCCAAGTCCGATTTTTCGCACTCCCTAGAGGCTGCGAAAACGTCCGAAAAATCGGCCAGTTGGAAAAAATAAACGCATGTCATTTACTGTCCTTAAGGTCTGAAACCGCCACAGGCACATTCGAAGACGCTCTGAAGGCCTGTCGGCACACGTATAGGCATATCGGTGCTCATACTGTGACAGAAGATCCCGGATATACGCGTGTATAATTAAGTAATAGATTTTGTGTCCCGTGACAAATGCCCCTTCCGACGCTTGTAATCATTCACCGCAATAAGTTGCGTATCCTTCACCACGTAAAATTTTTGTATTGAGCCGAAGCTGATTTTCAGGAACCAGTGTTCAACGCAGCGTGCTTCCCGAGCTTCGAAGCCAATTGCGAGGACCACAAAGGCACAGTCGGTGCCATTGCTGACAGCAGCGAATTTTTTCAATGAAAAACACGGCACCCGACGGCAACAAGCTTAATAGCTAACGTCGAAGCAATTAGGTCTAGCGTTGCCGCAGTGGTGCCTACGGCTGCCAGCGGAACTGCGTGCGGTTCCGCTGGTTCGAGGCGGCGAGGTATTCAAAACGGCAGCGGTGGTGGCTTTCATTATCGCCGTTTCAGATCTACGGTCACGGCAAAAAGTCCGGAAAATTGGACGGCGAAGGGTTCTTGCGTCCGAAATTTCAGACGTTTCGATACATTGATTATATGGGGTACGTGGTGGTGCCGCGAAGCCATTCAAATTATCGGGCATCCGGAAAGTCGGTCGTTGACTGTACACTGGAAACTCCTCCACCCGACGACAGGGCATCAAAGACGATTCATTACGATTGCTGCCTATTACTCGAGCCAGCATACCGCGACTTTCGGCCCTTTCAACAAAATTACCGCTCCTTTTCCCTAACAGAGGCACAAATTCCCTGAGTTTTCGCTGAGTTCTTCCAGACTACTTAATATCCCTGAGAATTCCCGGTTTTCCCGGTTTTCCCAGTGAGTAGACACCCTGTTTTAGTAATTCGGTTTAGGTGGCGGTAATCAAAGCAGAAACGTCAAGAGCTGTCTCTCTTTTTAACGAACACGACCGGCGACGCCCGAGGACTCGACGAAGGCTCAACAATCCCTCTGGCGAGCATCTTGTTTTCTTCCTGCTGAATAATTTGCCGCTCTGCCGTGGACACGCGATATGGTCGGTGGTGAATGGGAACAGCATCACCAGTGTTTATCCTATACTTAACAAGGGCCGTCTGACCAAGTGGTCGATTGTAAGCGTCAAATATGTCGCTTGAGGAAAGCAAAAGGCGATATAGGGCGGCTGCTTGGTCAGGTGCGAGGTCAGGAGCGACCACGGGACGTAACGGGCCGTCGAGGTTCAAGGCATGCTGCGGGTAATAAGAAGGATCTCGAGACGCGTCGGGCTGCAAAAGCAGTGATATGGTCGTCTGTCGGTGACCGGAGCGTGGCCACCGCTATGCCTTCAGGTAACATTTGCTTCGGCAAGCCCAAATTGATAGCGGGGAGAAACATCCGATTAGCGGCAAGGGTTACTACGGCGTGTGGCAGAAAGATGCATTGCGCCAGGAAGACCTCACGAAGAGGTGCCACGATATAGCCGCCATCAGGCACGGTTGCCGTTGAGGCCAATTCGACGAAGGTTAAGCGAACAGAGATAAGCGACGAGATAAGCGAACAAACACTGTAGTGCAGAGGGTGTTCGGTTGTTCCGGGCGAACGTCACAGCATACCGGGGGAACAGTGGATGAGGGCAGAATGAATCGTCAGTAAGTCGAGCCCGAAGATTAGGTCATGAGGGCAACTGGTCAGCACGGTGAACAGGACCGGAACTTGGCGGCCAGCAATTCCTATGCGAGCAGTGCACATAGGCCTGACGGCAACAGTGGCGCCATTGGCGACGCGTACGAGTCGAGGGATGGCAGGCTTAAGAAATTTTTCAGGCGACGACATAGGTTAGCGCGAATTATGGACTCTTGGGCTCCAGTATCAATCAATGCCGTAAACGGAACACCAAGTACGTTTACTTCAATTAGGTTCGTGTTTGTGAGGAGGTCGAACGGAGGATCTGCATAGGATGAACGTGATGCAGCACTACATCCAAGAGCTGCACGGCCTAGTTTTCCGCCCGTCGGTTTGGCGAGGAAAAGAAGCGAGGCTGGGGTGACTGGGATCAACGGCGTTGAGGCGACGGCGATCGCACGGAGGAGCGGCTGTCAGGGGCATCAAAAGTAGAGTACAGACGGCGAGGTGAATAACGGCGACGGTAGAAACGTCGTTATTGACGAGCAAGTTGAAGGCGTCGTCCGTGATTCATTTTACGATATGGCCCACCTTGTCAACCTCAGTCATGTGCTCGTCGACTTTTCGGCAAAGCGCGAGCACTTCCTGTATGTAATAGACATACGATCCGGTCGACGACTGGACGCGGATGGCAAGCTCTTTTTGCGCAGCCTGTTGGCGACCTGACGGGTTGCCAAATAGGTCGCGAAGCCGCTCTTTGAAAATGTCCCCGCTGGAGAGCTCGACCTCATGGGTGAGAAATCAGACACGCGGTGTCCCGTGCAAATAAAAGATCACATTGGCAAGCGTGATGGTAGGGTCACAGTGGTCGCTTTGGCTATAACGCTCGTACATGCTGAGCCAATCGTCGACGTCAACGTCATTTTCGGCGAAGGATGTCCCAGGTTCACGGAGACTAGGGACCGTAACGTACGTACGCTGTGGTTGGCGCCGCAGGTGTAGGGGCGAGGGGGTGCTTCCATCGGAAGCCATCGCTGAGAAGACGGCGGTGAGGCCGCTTCGGAGCTCCGTGGCGAGGACGGGGAACGTTCCACCTCCACCACAGTGTTACGCGAACGGCAAATCAGTAAAACTAGCGACTGTGTAAAGATATTAGTTACAACAGCGGTTGTAGCGCTGACCGGTTAGATCCACAGCGTGAGCCCAGTTCCTTCTTCCACCTCTTTTCTCGAGTGATGGCGCCCACGCGCCTCGTTCAATCAATCAAACATCACACGCATGTAGCAATATGAATTTTCGGGTTATCTACACGATCGAGAGCTGACAGAATAGAAAAGGACATTATTCCAAGCGCGAGGCGCATTTGCACGGGTAGATGGAGCGTGTTACGCCCACACATTCATGTTGTTAGTGGTCCCAGTGAAAATCCGTACATCTCTAATACACCGCTACGATTGCTGCTCCTTGCGAATTTCCGTCATTGACCTGTTTGTTCAACACCAAATTGAGCTACTGGGAGCCATGAACCCGTACATCTTCATCGAACGACTTAACCTACAAGTAATAAAGAGTGCTTTACCAGCTTACGATATCGATGACGAAGATTTCGTTTTATCCGAAACAGTTTTTAACACCAAGCGAAAGTTACTCGGAGAGTAATATTCAGTTAGTGGAGATGTTCCGGCGCGTGTGGTACCGCTTGAGTAAATAAAAACTTTTCAGCTGACTACTTTGCGTAACAACTCTAAAAAGGAAACAGCAGATTAGAATGCAATGACAGATTACGTTGATCGTCAGATCAAGCAACCCGTGCAATGCACTTATTTCTGTGTCGCTTGTGTCTTTAGCCAATCCACTCCTCCAGAAGCAAACAAGCAGTGTGGAAAAGTTTGGTAGCTTGTTTGGCATAAGGGGTAATTCCCGTATGCAGAACTGCATCTTGAAGCCCATGCGTGGAAACCCAATGAGCGCCTTTGAGCGCGTTAACGCCAAGCGTAATCTCAATCAAGTCAAGCATGGCCTTCAAGTTAAGTTGCATTTCTGAATACGGGAGTAGGGTAAAGAAAGAGAAAATAACAACTATAATAGCAAAAGCAGGTTACTACATTATAGACCTGCGTTGGCCTACATTCTGTGTCGCTTTTTATGTGCGATCATTTCCTTAGTTTAAAAGTTATATTTAAAATGTAAGTGTTATAATATAAGTCAAACAATGTAAAATAAGTGTGACCATAACGTGAAGAACTTTATTGAATTCACCTTCATGAAAGACATTCAAATTTAAGCAAAGTGTAAACAGACGTAGTAATATGTAATTCGTGCCCGAGGTTGGTAACAAAAAAACACAGCTACGTTTAATTTAGCCATTAGTGCTTAAAGGCATTCTTATTATGATGCTGAAGCACTGCAGCTATAGACGGCTTGAGACGTAATCGAGCAGTTTTCGTACTTATCGCTGCAGCCTTTTTTGTGCAACGACTAATCGAAGTCGCTAATGGCATGCATATTGGTTCGGAGCAGCGGGGCATAGTGTGACTATGAACAATATTTCCCGAATGAAGCTGTGTCTTCGCGAAATGAAAACACGACCGACGGCATACTTTATAAACATATCGCCGCCGTTTACTCTCTTGTGATATACTGTAAGCTAGTGAGAGACGTGAACATTCAAAAACGAGTTAAAGCGTTGTAATGGGTAATTGTTTTTTCCTTAGCTATCGTTTAATCATGCAAAAGATTGTATATACGCCAGTGTATTTAGCACACTATATATATTGTATTGAAGCAGACGCGCCCCTGTGTATGTGCCGTCTGACGAGGAAGACGAAAGGCCGCGCCGTGATCGCGAGCGAGCCCCGTGCTACGGACAGCCCATGCGGTTCCTTGATTTAACTAGCGTTCCACAATGTTGTGAACAACTATAAACCTCGTCGCAATATATATATATATATATATATATATATATATATATATATATATATATATATATATATATATATATATATATATCTTCGTATCTTATATGTGTTATACGAAGCATCTACTCATTTTAATGTTCTGACCCTAGAGAAATCATTAGAGCTCGCGCCTTGTATAGGCTATGGGTATGAAAGTGTAGACCAGTATATTCTGATTGTATGTACGCGGCACTTTGTGCGCAATTTCTTTCACGTATATTTCCCTAATGTGAAATAATATAAGATATATAAGTAAATATGACTTCCAATCCGCGGTAGTGAAGCTAAAAGTAGCAGAAATCCATCTTAGCAACGAAGTCATTCGACATGAAATTTGAACCACGATTCCGAAGCATTAACAAAGAACGCGACCATTCAATCGGTCAGATTGCTTTTGCTGCTCAATGATTTAGTTACCGGCTCAACTTTTACCACTCAAAGCTATCCAGAAAGAAGGCACTAAGGTTCGACAGACGGTTTTATCGTGAAAGACGATGAAAACCGAGCATTATGTGATTTAAGAGTGCAGCTTCTTGGGCTAGTTGAAATTTAATGCTGTGACGGAGTGCGTTTCCAGGACAGGGACGGAGTAAGGCACACACATTAACAAACGGCTGTTGTTTGTTTATTTGTGTGCCTTGCTCTGTGCCAGTCTGAAAAGCGGGCCGCGCCACAGTAAGCCATTAGGTGAATTCACAGTGCTGTAACATGACAGAATGCCAGGACTTGGCCAAAATATTCAACTCCTAGTAAAACCTTCACTCCGTTTTCTTTCATGCAGCGCCAAGCCTGAGCACCCGTAAGTCAGAGCATTTCTTTTACGAACTACACTCCGCAGGTGATAACTTTTAAAACTGGACTATTATTAAAAAGTCCTGCGCCCAGGTTCGGGCTTTGTACGCAAACGAGCATGGCGCGCAAACCACTTTGTGCCTACGATGCTAGTGGAAAGTGAAGCGTCTGGGTGGCGCGAAGACGTTTGAAATTTCAAACAGAAGGCCGCACGTGCTTCCTGCCGAGAAAACCACGCTTGGAGCAAGAGGGTCAAAGTTACACGCATAAGACAGACTGCTTGCAACTTCTCCGACCCTGGCACGTAACTTCGCTTGACCACGCGATGTGAAAACTGGCGATGCCGCCACTCAGACTGCACTGCACGGCACGACATTTAGAGAAGACAAAACAAAAATCAGCAGCGATTGCGATGCCACTCAATGCGATATTTTAGCGCCGCTCTACAGGTGTTTTGATTTCACGATATATTGAGGCATCACACAGTTCACCGCACCGAACGGCAGAGCCGCAACGCGTGGCGCTATACATCGGTGCCCCGTGTAACTTGAGCCAAACTTTACAAATATGCAAATTTCCCGTAGCTGGACGAAGCCAAGGTAATGTTGCTATGCGGGAAGAGAACGTTAAGCGACGGTCGAAGCGGCAGCTGCTGCGGCCAGCCTGACTTCGAACAACAGCGCCTTGCTGACGTGGCTCGAGTCACACGCAGATGTGCGGCGCCTATGAAACCACATAACCAGTGGTTTATGTAGGCGTCAAAGATGTTGAGGATTATGAAAGAGCGGCACTGACCCACGGTTCGTAATCATTGACCCGAGTTGGTGGGACGGCTGGGTTCGATCACGGATCTTTCAGCACAGCGGCCCGATGATGTACCCATTAGGCTATAGACTACCCAATGACCCAAGTTGGAGCGCAAATGGTTAGAACACAGAAACTAACCGGAAATTGCGGGAAGTATCATAACAATGCTAATCACTATACAAAAACATGTCTGCTGGTCGCCGATATTGTGGCTAGCTAAGCTTTCGCATTCAGTCCTCTTCCTCAGCTTGATGACGTCATCACTCGTGCCAAACAGTCGGCGTCACGGTCTCGCCTTTCGACGTTACTTCCCTGATTTTTCCTATCGTAGTGAGAACCTCTCGATTTCTAGACCGCCCGCCATCCTCGTCTCCATAGTCCAACCACCACCACCCAGCAAAGCGTCTAAATACATCAGACGACACAAAACCGTTGCACTTAAATGAAAAGCTATTTCCTTTCGATAAATGATTTGAGCCTATGCCACATAAACAATGTTCCCTCCTTGCTTTGGATCGCTTCTGTGGTTCAGTAACGGTACATGTTACTCATTTCTCTTTCGGCTGTCGATGACGAGCTGGAACTCGGACGATGGTATGCAGCACGTTCGCGTTAACGCTGGTGCTCAAGCGGCAGTTATTCGCCGCTTGAGCATCGCAGAATCGCTTAACAATGTGCTCTTTGCTTTTGCAGCACGACCGACCACGCCAATACCAAGTAAGTTGGTACACCTTGCGCGTGTGTTTCGTTTCGCAATGGTACTTGAGGAGAAATACTTACCTCTAAAGTTATGGTATTTATTTTTTCAAATGTGCAAGCTTGCCTTCCCCCCCCCCCCCCCCCCCCGAAAGAAAAACAAAAAACTTTCTTGCTTGATTATAGCCTTTCAGTTTGCCTTGTATGAGCGTTCGCTCCTTCCTTGATGCTGTGGTTTTTCAAGCATTCACATTACACTTCAGAATTTCGCCAATGGGTAATAGATTGGTATCAAGAAATGGGCTTGCAGTACACTAACTTTAACGGCGCGACTTTGGCATCTGGCTCTGAATTGCTGGAAAAGTTGCCACGTTTCTTGACGGTCTGATAGCCAATTTCTGCACTTTTTTGTATACACTACCATTGCCAAAACCAGAAAGTACACATTAACTTCAGGACTTGGCAATTATAATTTGATAACAAGCTGCGAGGTTGTTCAGGCTTGTTATTAAAGAAGTCATCTTTTTATATGTAGAAGGCTGCCTTTTCTGATCAGGTAAATCGTTTACTGTACGCTGGTTACTCCGAAGTGATAATTTCATCTGTTAGTGAAAGTGTGGTTCGTGGCGTCGAGAGAATAAATGACCAAGGTAGTTAAACCGAACTAGAAGAAAAAAGGAAAAACACAGTAGTACCGTATGTACACAAATTGGCGCATGGGCTTAAGAACGTTGCTTGAAGGTACATCATTGATGTTCCTTCTTCCGCGAAACATAAGATAAGTCGCATACGCTGTTTAGTCGATAATTTGCTGAGGGATAAGCAAATAAAGGGAAAGTTCCCTGTCAAACATGTGAACTGGTACATAACTTTTGTTAAACAGGTTGTATATGTAATTACATTATCTTGTGGCAGAGAGTACGTCGGACAAACGACGCGTTGTGTGAATGTTCGACTTAAGGAGCATAAACTATCTCTTCAAGGGGTTGCGATACTTCATCTCCCGGAGCATTGCAAGTCGTCTGGTCGTCACCCCTGTTTAAAAAAAAAAGAAGACTAATGAGATTTATAAACAGGCGAACCAATTGACAAAGCAAGGCGCTTAGGGTTACAATATAAACATTATGGACAAGGCATGCATCAGCGAACCAGCTATCGCTCTTCATGAAAAGGAACTGCGTTACGTATGTGAGTTTTGATTATGCGTTAGGTGGTCACAGTTATCTTGGTGTATCTCTGTGTCTCGTGCATGTCATGGTCGCGAACTCGCATGTGTTTGTGTGCGCGTGCGTGTGCGTGTGCGTGTGTGTGTGTGTGTGTGTGTGTGTGTGTGTGTGTGTGTGTGTGTGTGTGTGTGTGTGTGTGTGTGTGTGTGTGTGTGTGTGTGTGTGTGTGTGTTGGACATATCTTAAATAAAATATCAGTTGGGAGTCAGTGCCGTGTCGTCGTTTTATGCCTTCCATTTGTCCGTGTGTAGGCTTGCGCTGGAACGAACCTTACTGTGAATTTATGCATGTTGTGTGCAGCCACTCTCGTCCCCGCAGTGGAGGTGCTGTTGGTGGACGAGGTAGAGCGGCAATTCGGCCGTCTTCCCACTATGCTGAACCTTGACGACTGTGACGCCATGTGGTCGGACGAGGGCTCCAATGTAGATGTGCAGTGCGACATTCGTTGTCATACAGCTGGCCGATGGAAGCTGCTGGAAGAACTGCTTGTAAATTATAATTGACACAGCAGTTCCCGTGTCCAGTGAGATTTCTAGCAGAGCACCGTTTATAATTCCGCCAAAATACCCTTGCGACTTGCCAAAGCCACTCGATCTGTAATGTCAATAGTCGGCTCCTGATTCGCAACCTTTATCGTTTTCAAAATGCGTGTTAATTGATTTTTTTTTTTTTTTTGCTTGTCACCAAATGTGCTCTCATCGCTACGAAATGCCTCTTCCTTACACACTTATTGCAAGTCTCCTTGATATGCGGGCATACTCAATGATTGTGGTTAAGGGTCCCCCAGAGGGAACAAGTCGGTGGCAGCTTACCAGGCATGGCTCTTATCTTGAACAAATTAGTGGGCACTTATTTGTCCCCTGTTTGCACTTGGTGCAGCTGCGTGCTCCCCCTTTGGCTCGAGTCTCGGCTGCGTTCTTCCCGGGCTGCTTCCATGGGCAAGGTGCCGTCGACAGCTTTCCGCAACGTCTTCGGTTTCTCCTCTTCGGTAAAGAGCACTGCGTGCACGACCTCCCGGAGGAGCCCGCAGACGACGCCCATCCCGAAACACTTCATTTAAATAGGTTTCAAATTCACCGTTCTGGGACATCAGGAAGCTTCACCATCTACTCAGACTGTGTCTCGGTATCTTGCCTTTGTGCTGCGCCCTCCGGTAGGACTTGGCCCGCTTGGCTTTGGAGCTGAGTGGGCTGTTCATCTCATCGCGACCATTTACCCACAGTAGGGCCGGCGCCGTCAATGACTTCAGAAACCCATAGATTTTTGGGCCGAAGATGCTTATCCATGTGTGAAGGTTTTCGCTGTCAGGAATGCGATTCACCATAAGAAACGATGTGAATCTCTCATGAAAGGCTGCTCAATCGCTTCTGATGTTATCCAGCGGCTCCATTCGGCCAAGCAGTCCAGCAAATGTGTATTGCCCTCTCTTTGCCACCTATGCGCACAAAGCAGCAATCGGTGTTTTTACCCTTCCAATATACAAACTTAAGCTGAGGCTAATTACTGGGAGACTTGTTTTCTTGAGAGTACCGACGGGCTGTTTCAGCGTCTCTTCAGTCCCACCCTCGTTGCCAAGTGTTACGTGTCGGCGAGGAACGGATAAGGCAAGGTTCCAAATGAAAACGGCGTTTCTTGCTCGGCACTTACGGGCGCATAGTCACATCCGAAATGAGCAAAATATCGCACTGAGCACGGCTTTTTAAGCACTCGCTTATACAAGCGTATAGAATGTAGTCTGTTGATCAGGCACGCGATCGCCGACAGAACAGTAGGAGCCGCGGAAGGACCGATGGAGTGAAAAATCCAAGGAATAACCTTAAGGGACAGGAAGACATTGGTGGGGATAAGAGAGCAAACCGGGTAAGCCGATATTCTAGTTCACATTACAAGGGGAAACAGGAGCTGGGCAGGCAATGGAATGCGTAAGAAAGATGACCGGCGGTCTATTAAAGTTTCAGAACGGGTGTCAAGGGAGGGGGAGGGCAGTCGAAGACTGCAGAGAACTAGTTGGTGTAATAAAATTGCAAAATTTATAGCCACAACTAGGATTTTGGTAGCGAAAAACATGGGTATTTCGAAATCTACCCTTCTCCACCTAGGGCCTTCCCCTCCCTTCTATACTTCCCTGGTAAACTAGCATGCAACCGAATACTTCTTGACGTTTTATATATCCTACCTAAACGTCCTGCGTCAGCCACGCTTCCTTTTCTATTAGGGCATGCTAACCGGCAGTACATATTTAATTTTTTAGGAGTATGCTGCTTAGCACAAACAGTTCGGAAGCCACCGGCTTTAGCAGCATTTTCAGGGCATGTCTCTTGGTGAACTTTCGTTATACCCTACTCAGCTACAATTCCCGTTCTGTCCTACTTGCAATACTTCCGTCGTTGTTTCTCCATTTCTCTTAAGGTATTGGCTAACTTGGCTTGATCTTTCCAGCAGAAGAAACGTTCCCAAGCACAGAGGACGGTGAGTAATCAACCCGTATACCTTCATTTTCGGGGACTAAATATTGATCCGGAGAATGTATAATAATCACGTAAAGCTGTTCCTGTTGTTGCCACCGTGAAAAATGTAATTCCCAAAGCACAGTTTTATATTTATCCGAAAACATTTCTTTTGCGCATTTTTTATACAAAGAACAAGCCTTTGTAGCTTTAACGACCTTCTTGTGGTAGCTGCAGGGGCTTAAACGTTATGTATTGATGCTCTGTATGCCGAAGCAAGAAATTGCAGGTTATCGTCAGTTATCCTGTTCGACGAGATGCCCGACGTGCCGCGTCCGTCAGCAATTGGGAAACTAGCACTACCCTTTTTTCACAATACCCGCAGATAACAGATACTTTCTGCACGTACTTTGAGTTTGTGATTCAAATTTATTCATAAAAGAAAGCGACATGTCTGGCTCTACAAAACGCTGGTGTTTATTTAACACATAATTACGAACACTCCTAAAGTCGTAAGTTGTTTTATTATTTCCATACACATGAAGTAAAAGATAGACTTTATGACTTAACACATAGTCAGTCTCTGGTAAGGTGTATAATGCATGCAACCTGTATAACCGCAAGTGGCAGCAAAATGTTTGATAAAGCAAACTGGCACAAAAAAGATGAGCCTCTTTACCAAAATTAAATAATTGCAATGTTACACTGAGATCTTATAGCAGAAGAAAGATGACCTATGAGAAGCATTTAGTTCCCCGAAGGTATAAAAAGAGGCTATTATAATTAGTCTGTCGATCCTTTCAGAGAATGCGAGCCTTCATACTGAAGCAGAAAAATCAATGTGTTCGAACGGCATGCATATGACCGTACGGCTTACGAAAAATTAAGAGCTTGTTTTATACGAAGTAGCAAGTCAAAGTTCTGACGCTAGGGAGAGCATTAGAGCTCACGTCTTGTATAGGCTGTCGGTGTGATAGCGTGGTGAAGTAGACCAATATGTTCTGATTGTATACATGCGGCAATTCCGGCCCGGTGTCTTTCGTAGATTTCTCATGAATGTGAAAATCCCATGGTGTATATAAATAAGCACGTCTTGGAATCCGCGCTGATGAAGGTGAAATGCAGCAGACACTCAACATCGCTGCAAAGTCGCCCGATAGGAAATATAAACCACGATTACGAAGCGTACGCGAGGAACGTTATTATCCCTACGGTGGGATTGCTGTTACGAATCAATGATTTAATTGAGATTATTGGGTCACCTTGACTAATTGTGTGCTAAGAACTTGGCTAGCGTACTTTAGTAAACCATCTCTAAAAATCGCGATGCTCATGCTTAAGAGGAAGCTTTAGCGCGGGCCCAACTCCGACGCGGCCTATTCAAATACATGTAAAACGCAAAAGCGTTTTTCTGAGATAACCCCTGTATGCTGCATTTGAGAGAGAAAGTCGAATTCTAGTGACTGTTGAAGCGAAATTTCGATTTAGGTGCTGAATTTTGTTAAAAGAATTTTCGAAAATTCGGAAGTTTGAAAAAAGTCCATTAGACAATTGAAAGCGGAAGAATCTGATATCGCATATTATATCTTACGTGAACTTGTTACGTTGTTTGGAAAGGTTCTGCAACAGCTGTATTTCCATATTACTAAATTTTTGATTCCTGCATAACATATCAATTTTGTCCGCTTTAGATCTGCTATTAGATGCAATTCGCAGAACTGCATTATCATTTTTCGTTTCTGAGTTACAGTGTTGTAAACTTGATAGTTTAGTTTCTCGAAAAATTTTAATTTTTGCCATTCTTCATTAAAAAGTTGAGCTCCTAAAAAAATTCGACACCAACTGTCACTAGATTTTAAGTTTTTCTTTTAAATGCAACAAAGCTCGTCAAATTTAGTGCAGTGGTTGCCGAGAAAAACGAATTCTCCTTTTACATGTATTTAGATAAGAGCACCCGAGCTGAAGCTTCATCTTAATAAAGAACAGCACTCGTTTATAATGATGGTGTTTCAAGACCGGTAAACGCGAAAATCTGTTATTCTCTCGCAAGCCGCTTTCCACTACCGTTAGGCAAGTGCTCTAAAGATTTCTCGCTTCGGCCTGTGACATATGTTGCTAATTTTAGTGACGAAAAATGGTAAATGAGATGCCCGAGTTTCTCATTATACGTGCGACTGTCCAAATGCTATAAACACTGTTTTCTGGCAACGTAGCGATATATACGTTAATTTCACTGTAAAACTAAAACAAGAAATGGCACATCTTTGCGGTCTATGCAGGAAAATGGTTGTGATGTTTGAAGATACACACAGAACCGCATCTGTGGTATGTAAATAACGTTAAAAAGACGTTTCATTCCACAAAATCGGCTAAGTTTATGTGGAGAGCGCATTGCTGAGGCGAAATAAATGAAATAAAAATACGTTGCACATTTGCTTCACTTCTTTTCAAATTGAATTTTGAAACGATAACACAAACAAAAATTAACAACGAATAAGTCATATGTACGCGGACTTGTCTACAAGTGGCGTAGTTTTATTGTTGCCTCAAGCTTTTCAGAAAAAAGAAACACAAAGTTTTCAAAGATGGTTGCGTCACCAAAGACAACGAAAAACAGCCATTATGTGATTTAAGAGTACTGCTTCTTCGCCGAAATTTAATTAAATACTGCGAAGGAGTGCCTTTCTATGACCGGGAAACAGGTAAAGAAACTGAAGCCTTGCTTTTTGTTTATTCGCGTGCTCTACTATGTGCCTGTCTGAAAGGCGGCAGGCGCCCCAGTAAGAAATTCGGTGAAATTTTCGTCCCGGAATATGACAGATTGCCAGAACTTGTTCGAAATATTCAACTCATGGTGAAATTTTCACTGCATTACTTTCATGCAGGACGGCGCACGAGGCCTCCTAAGTGAGAATTCTTTTCCACGAACTACAAGCTCGACTGGTGACAAGCTATAAAATGCACTTTTATTTAAAGAACCCGTCAGCCAGGTTTGGGCTTTGCACGCAAACAAGCGTGGGCTTACATCACACGGTCATGACCGAGTGTGCAAAGAATAAAGTGGCCGGGTTGGGGGGAAGACGGTTGAAATTTCGAACAGAAGACCGCGCGTCCTTCCTCACGAAGGAAACACGCTCCGTGCGTAACACTCAAGGTCATACAAAATATAGGGAGTGGTCACAAGGTCTCCGACCATCGCAGCTGTTATCGGTTAACTAAGTAATGGGCAACGGATCTTGCCGCGACGCAGGAAAGTAACAGAATACAAAAGAAATAGAAAGAAGCAGGCGGGGCCTGTCACATGAACCCGACGCGGGATCTCTGCTCCGTTAAACCACAACGTAGGGAAGGAACGGCAGAACCGACGGGAAAGAGGTGCCTCTGTTTACAGTGATGCTTTCCTCTTAGTTGCATGGTAACAACTCCTCCCCCCCCTCCCCCGAACGTATCCTCTTCAGTAAATGCTTTCAGCACGTACCACATAACAACGTTCCCTCCGTACTTTCCATAACTTTTGCGGTTTATTAACGATGCATTTTGGATATTTGCTTTTCGACGGTCAGTGATATCCTGGTACACAAAACATCGAATGCAGGGGATTCGCGTTAATGCTTGCGCTCAAGAGGCCGATATTCGCCAGTTATACGTTGGGCGCTGCTTTCCTCACATAGCACAACCGCTTAACTATTTACTGCTTTTTTTGCAGCACGAACGGCCATGACACTGCCAAGTAAGTCGGTACACCTTGCGCTCGTGTTTTGTTGCACGACGTTACATGAGAAAAACGTTGGGCTCTATATAAAGGCTGTTTGACTTCATTAGAATCTTTGAGCATGTATCACCTAAACAAGTCTCTCTTCGTGCTTCTGATCCCTCTTGTGGCTCAATAACTATGGGCCATGCCCAGCCGTTTTTCGACGGCAAGTAATTGTGACATGATGGTAGAAAAAAAAAAGCGAACGCAGCAAATTGTAAAGCATAAATGCTTTTAACACGGCCACTCTACGAGTTGGAATGACATATTGTGAATTTCAGGGAGAACTCTAAGTTGTCTTGGCTCCAGGAAGCAGAAATATGGTCTAGGAGCGGATTTTTTTTCCCAATATTGGCAAAATTTTATTTAAAATATACCATTACGAAGTTGATCAATTAGTATGTTCCAGTAAAAGACGTCGCTGTTCTGCAAATTGATTCTATTAGAGGTGTCTAAAGCGGATAAATTTTGCATACTAATTTACAGCATCTTGAAATCTTCAGGTTGTTTGCTATGGTTCTACCAAATGATCTTATAAATTAGTGGCATGTTTCTGAGCGTGTGGACAGCATCAGTTTGTCCGATTCAGATACATTATTGCATGCAGTCCACAGGTGAGGAATAGCATTTTTATAGCTTCTTCACAGAGTTGCGGAGTGAGGCAAAATCTTTCTGCAATAATTGTTCCTTGGTTGTTGGTGCGGTAGCTTCGGTAACTACCTCAACCTTGACGATAACTTCTTTGGCGAATTGGTGCGCTAAAAAGCAACATGTCACCGCAGTCTTATTACACCAGAAAGGGGGTTAACCGAGGGGCCCGATTTTTAATAGTCATGTCATAAGAAGAAAAAAAACACTAAAACACTAACACCAATGACATTATACGGCAAATTACTTGGGTTTAATAAATGGTATGGTTTCATTTCACTTTCTTTTATTTCATTTATTAAGCACAAGCAATTTCCCCTATGTGGTCCTTGGCGTCAGTGTTTGTTGGTTTCTTATGATATGACTCCATCTTATACGGTGGCTCGAAGACTCCTGCTCTGCTTCAACAGCTGCTCAAATTCTGAACATCTTGAAGGGGCAGCGCAATAATACGAATACACAAGGTAGGAACACACAGGACAGCGCTGGATGCAGGGGATTCACATCGACTGCATCGAACACCACGAGGAACGCTATTATTCACATCGAACATCGAACATCGAATCAGCACTGTCCTGTGTGTTCCTGCCTTGTGTGTTCGTCTTATTGGGCTGCCCCTTCAAGATGTTCAACTAGTACCAACTCGCCCAAATGTCGATCCTTCTCAAATTCTTAACTCTTTTTTTGCGACAGCACGAGAATCTCTGAGCGGACACAGCCAAGTTATCAAGAACGTTTTGCTTGACAAGCGCACAGCGTCTTCTTAACCCCTACAGTAGTGTTTAATATGGACGCCTGCACAGACGTCCCTAACAGACGAGGTAATTCATGCTATGTATGGCACTTGCACATTACCTCCAAAGTCCACGTAATCTACATTCTGAAAACGTTTTATCATATATATCCCACAAGAATAAAGCCTGCAGTGAGGCACTCGCCGGTTCAGTCAAATGATGCCAGCTTGACCGGAAAATACCACGGAGTCAAAAACATTCAGGCTGCACATGAATCCACTTACGATAAGTGTTTCACGTAGTAGTTCTGCGGAAACCCGCAAGGTGGAGAGAAGTAATTATGTAGGAAAAATCACACATCCGCCCGTTCGTAGCAATTGCTACAAAGGAAACCCATACAGCTTCCTCGAAAGAAAAGCCTCAGACTTGAAGAAAAATTCGTCCTGGTCTGGGACTCGAACCAGGGACCACCGCCGTTCCGGGGCAGCCGCTCTACCATCTCAGCTAACCAGGCGGCTAGTAGATGGCAGGGCGAAGTCGAATTTGTCGACAACACGAAGCAAAGGCAAGAGTTTGTCGTAGTAGTTCTGCGGAAACTCGCAAGCAGAGAAGTAATGAATATAGGAAAAATCAGACACCAACCGTTCGTAGGAATTGCTACAAAGGAAACCCATACATCCCATACCATAACCAAGCCGATACAGCCCCCCTTCCGTAGCAATTGCTACGAAAGGGTGGGCGTCTGCTGTTCCCTATATTAAGCACTTAAGATAAGTAAATATGCATCCATTCTATACTCGTCCATAATGAACCTAACCACTTCGTTAATTATTACTCTTTGTGCAGCTAGGTGGTTGAAATGATCAAGCGAACGTGGTATGATATTGAAATCAAGCGCCACTCTGATCCATAAAATCTGTGAAGAAAGCAATCTTGAATACTAACTGCACCGCCTCACAAATTTTGGCTCCCGGACGGCAAAATACTGATTGCCCCTTTTCTTGCTTTTAAGCACTTTAGAGTACTTAAAATGTACCTTTAAAGCAGAGTTTACACCTAACATCAAACTCCTGTTTCCATCATTTTTCATTCTTTATTTTACCCAGCTGTCCACAGCTACTTGTACCCGTTTCGTACTTTTGTTTTGAATTTTCCTTTGTGAATTCACAAATACACCATTATCAGGGTTTACGCCTGCTCATGGGCACTTCGAAAGAATACGCGAATTTGATTGCATTGAATAACCAAACTCTTGCGCGTTGTCTGAAGGAAGTTTCATTTCTTGTGGTTTCAATTTAAAAATGAGGACAGAAACTAATCACTGCTTCTGTTCACTGTTACCGTTTAAGACTGTTTAGCCGACAAGACTGTTTGAGCTAACATCGGAAAAATAGCTTGCTCATCTATGTAAACTTGATTTCGTGCGTCCACAGCACCGATGCATTTCGCGAAGCACAGCAGCGTCTATTGGGACAGTAGCTATTTGGACAAAGTAGTTGTGCTTTATTCAAGTCTTTACTAAACGCATCGCACACTTCGCTTTTCAGGTGACAAAACGAGGGCTTCCCGTAATTGAGCACTTTTACCAGACCCAAATTTCGGGGGCACAAAATCTGTTGAGTCATTCGCTCTCGCGCACTCGAGGTAACATTGTCAAAATACGCCTATAATTGTCACGTGAAGCTGACACAAGCTCTTGTCGAATCGCTGCGAACAAATCCTCAGGAGTGAGAGCATGCAGTTTAATTTGTATTTGAAATCGCGTTTAGATTTCGTGTCAGTATTTCAGAAGCATGTATTTTTCACAATTTTAGAATATGATTGGAGAAAAAAATACTTTGACCTCTATTTTCTACTCTCCTCTTGAAAAACTCGATGTTTTTTATTCTCAATTTTCATTGGCTAGTTCGACATGTAATATCCCTTGAAAATAAAGTTCACCGCCTTTGTCAGGCTTCTTTAAAAAGATTTAATGTAATATTTCAAGCAGGTATCCCATATTCGGCACGCATATTCCGGTTTTACAGACCTTCTTATTAAAATAAATCCAAGCTTGATGTCATCGCATTGGATTTTGCCTTTAAAACAAACTGCTATATCAAGCCGCTATGCAAATAAGAGAATTGCAGACACTTCAGTGAACCAAAGCGAGTGACCTAATCCCATGGTGTCCTCGCAACATGCCGGCTTCCGCGTCATTACGGAGATATGCACATCTTAGAACGCAAAACTAAAACTGATGATGAAAAAAGTATTATAGCAAACTGTTTATGTCGCTTTGAGGCTTCTCAATACTTCCTCTGCAGTTTTCAGGTCACGCACCTTTATTGAGAGCGCAAAAATAACAAGACGAAAATTTCATGTCGCCATCTAATTAAAAGCGCTAATCTTTCCATCTAGCTGAAGCTGTTTTATTTAGGTGGGCTTTCAACGAGAACACAAACCCCATCATATGAAGATGGGATGTACGATGTATTTTTTGGTGCACACCTTTCTACTTATATTTTATAATCATCCGTGCAGCAAAGTGTACAGAGACATAAGGCGCAAATGTTTCCGTGTGTACACTCGTACATAACATTCCATTCTGCTTCATCGGTTGGTTACAGACGCAGAAACTTCATATATTTTGGTTTCTCAAGTACTACTAAAGTCGCGTCTTCCCGATAGCCTAGTGCGATTACGGACTTACAATACGCACTTGTTAGTTTCGGATGAGTGCCGACCATATTTGACGATGTGAGCCCATTTACGACCCCCGAATGTTGTTCGCTATCTGTTGCCGCTGTATAATAATTGAAAATTCACGTGCATTACCAGGTCCATCCGAGTGCCCTGAAGCGATCAAGCAGCGCTGTCGAAGGGACAACATGACCTGCGTCATGAGGGGGAAAATGCCGGCTTGTACAGGTAAGCACGAATTATCCCTCAAAATCATTGTTTGTACTACCGTCGTAACAAATGGGTGATCCTAAATGGAGCTACTATTTGTATTCGTTGGTGCGATTTGCTACAGGTTCATAAATTTGCTTTAGCTATTTCATCCAAGCAGCGCAACATGTTAATTTTACTGCGTAGAATAAAGTGTTGGTATAAGATCCGAAACTGACGTTGAACAACGCTAATAAAACAAGGCCACAAAGAAACAAATACCACAGGCAAGCGCTATGAAGTTCAAATTATGAACCGACAAGCCCTCATCAACGTCTGATTAAAATTTATAAATCTGCAAATTCTGCAATCTGCAGAATAAAAGCTGTAATCTCGTTGCACGAAGAGAAAGCGAACGGCGTATATTCCTTCCATTAGCATTATGAGATTTGCATAAGAGTTTCTCGCTTCTTGGATTCAAAAGCAAACTTTTTTTTAGATTCGCTAGAGGTATATAAGAGAAGCAGGGGAAGTTCTTTCTCTTTCAAATAAAGATGTGGCGTGACCTATTGCCTTCAGCTGTGTCTTTGCACTGAATCTTCTGCCTCATCCGTCGAGAAGGTGAACCTTGCCAAGGGACTGTATTGCGGCGGAAGACCTTGGAGGCGACGGCTGCTTCGCTCGATTTCTGCAGTGCCAGAGGTACTGGCGTCGGTGGCTTCTGGTTCAGGATCAGTGGACACAGGGTGGATGCGCACCCGTCGCTTTCACCAGTTTGTGGCGAGAGGAAAAGGCAAGCAGTCAGTTCCAAGCGAACGGCCGTTTACTATTCGTTTCGGCAGCAGCTACCACGCACAGTTCTTCCTCCTCGGCGTCTAGCGTAACTAGCGCGAGCTATTACGCCTCCCTCCCAAAAAAGAACAAAAAGAAGAGAGACTACTTCTTCATGCGGCTAGACGGAAGTGAGTCATCCCCTCCCAAAAAACGAAAGTTAGGGAGATTTTAAATTCCACAAGGAGAAAAGAAAAGAA
The DNA here is from genome assembly GCF_023375885.2 of Dermacentor andersoni. Taxonomy (NCBI): domain Eukaryota; kingdom Metazoa; phylum Arthropoda; class Arachnida; order Ixodida; family Ixodidae; genus Dermacentor; species Dermacentor andersoni. The sequence continues at coordinate 98,058,371 of NC_092821.1, forward strand.
ATGAGAAAGACAACAGACGTGATGACAGGGGCCGCACAACAAAGTTTGTGGATGGGAGTCAGCGCGAGTGGTAGGACTTCATCCTGGTAACGTGAACAATGTCAGAGGAAAGAGGTCTACGGGAGAGGTGCGAAGTGTCGGCTGGGACAACTTCATAGTTGATAGGACTTAGATTATGCAAAACTATGTAGGGTCCAAAGTATCGGCGCAATAATTTTTCTGAGCGGGCTCGTTCACGTATAGGGGTCCAAACCCACACAAAATTTCCCGGGTTTTATGTGACGTCTCGATGGCGTATGTTGTATCGACGAGCATCTTGACTTTGTCGGGATAGAACTCGTCGCCGTGCAAGGTGCCGCGCTGCTTCGGCACGCTGAACAAACGCGTCTGTATCTGGTGGGGTAGGTTGAGACGAAGTTGGTAGGAGCATCACGTCGAGCATAGTTGTGACATCGCGTCCGTAGACCAGACGAAAAGGAGGACATGCGCTGGTTTCTTGAAGCGCGGTGTTATGCACTAATGCCACACACGGGAGCAGTTCGTCCCAATCTTTATGATCCGTGGCGACAGACATAGAAAGCATATCCGCAATCGTTTTGTTGAGACGCTCAGTTAACCCGTTAGTCGGCAGGCGATACATCGCTGCCGTACAGTGCGTTGTTCCACTCAACTGCAGGACATCTCTGACCAACTGGGTGGTGAAGGCCATACCGCAGTCTGTGACAACGACAGCGGGAGCACCATGTCGAAGCACAAAATTTTTGACAAAGAAGTTGGCTACACCTGAAGCAGTTTGTACTGAACGGCTTGTGTTTCGCACTATCTAGTGAGGTTATCAGTGGCGACAAGTATCCAGAGGTTATCAGCCGAAGAATAGGGAAATGGGCCGAGTAAATCCATCCGGACTTGTTCAAAAGGTGAGCTAGGAGCTCATACAGGCGGAAGGAGACCGGCTGGTTTCAGTGGTGGAACATTGCGACGCTGGTAATCTCGACAACTTCTGACGTACTGCTTCACGGTTTTTGTGAGCTTTCGCCAGGGGAAGGGAAAGTACAGTAGGAGAGTACAAGTGAAACCAAGATGCCCGGACGTTGGTTCGTCGTGGCATGCACGTAGAATGTCGTCGCGGAGAGGAGCGGGAACATCGAGCAGGAAAACGGGTGCAGTAGGGCGAAAGTTTCGCTTGCATAGGATGTCGCCACATATGCAGAAAGAGGACAAGTCACGCGCGAACTGCCGCGGTTGTTGTGGGCGGCTTCCATCAAAGTATTTAATCAAGGGCTGGAACTCGAAATCTTGGCGTTGCTTGTGATCTGCGTTTAAAAACGGAACAGTACAAAGAAAACCAGAGTTGTTGTCAGTATCTAGTGGTGGGGTTTCCACGTGGGAGCAGGAGAGACAGTCGGCGTCCGTGTGTTTCTGGCCAGACTTATAGACGATTGTCACATCAAATTAATGTAACCGAAGGCTCCACCTTGCGAGACGGCCTGAAGGATTCTTGAGATTCGCCACCCATCCGAGACAGTGGTGGTCGCTGACGACGCGGAAGGGGCGTCCGTGTAAGCATGGCCGCAACTTCTGGAGCCCATACAACTGTGAAGCATTCCTTTTTTACTGCTGAGTAGTTTTTTTCAGCAGTAGTCTACGTCGCGGCTGGCATACGCAATAACGCGTTCAACACCAGCTTGAAACTGCAGGAGTGTCGCTCCGAGACCAACGTTACTAGCATCAGTGTGGACTTCTGTGTCGGCCTCGGTGTCAAAGTGACCAGGTATCGGTGATCTCTGTAGACGTGGCTGAATGTCGGGGAAGGCGTCGCATTGTGCCAGGCCCCAATCAAATGTGACGTCGTTTTTGATGAGTCGTAGCAAACGTTCGGCAAGCTAAAAAAAATGGGCACAAAATGGCGGTAATACGAGCAAAGCCCTAAAAATCGGCGGACATAATGATTTGTCTTCAGTATCCCGAACAGAGCAACTGCCATTGCTTTTTCAGGGTCAGGGCGCACACAGGTGCTGCTGAAAATATGACGAAGAAATTAAAGCTCCACGCAGCCAAAGCGACATTTACGGGCTTCAGAGACAGGCCAACATTGCGGATGGCTTTAAGAACCGCCTTAAGCCAGTGGATGTATAGCTCAAACTTGGTGGAAGAAACAACTACATCGTCTAAGTAGGCTAGACACGAGTGCCACTTGAGGTCAGGTAGAACTGTCTCCATCATGCGTTGAAAGGTGGCCGAAGCGGAAAACAATCCAAAAGGGAGGACCTTTAATTCAGAGAGACCGCCGGGTGTTATAAACACCCTTTTTTCCTGGTCCCCTTCGCGAACCTTAATCTGCCCGTACCCACTGCGCAGACCCATTGCAAAACAGTAGCGGGCATGTCGCAGGCGATCCAAAGAGTCGTCAGTCCGAAGAAGGGGGTAAATGTCTTTTTTCGTGATCTTGTTCAGTTTGCGATAATCGACACATAATCGTAGTGAACCGTCTTTCTTCTTAACTAATACAACAGGTGAAGCCCAAGGACTTGTCGCTGGTTGAATGACATCATCGTCTCGCATTTGTTTAACTTGATGACGAATAGCATCCTGTTCTCACTGCGACACGCGATTAGCGTGTTGGCGAGCAGGTTGGACGGTCGATTCAGTGATTGTTCTGTGTTTGATTAAAGGAGTCTGCTTGACCTTCAACGTGGTGGTGAAACAGTCGCAAAATGACGATAGCAGAGTGAGGAACTTCTCATTTTCCGGTTGGTCGAGCTGTGGGTCGACGTAGATGTGAACAGTCAGGTCCACACCGCTTGGTTCCGGAATAGAGCTTGTCGCTGCCGAAGCACAGGCGTTGGACTGCGCACACTGTTTCAAAGTAGGCCGTGGTGGTATGCCTCGCAAACTGCTTGAATTTGCCACAGAAGTTGGTAACTAGGATCGTGGTTTGCCTACTTTGGAGCTCTACGAGATCTCGTGCGACACCGACTTAGGGATAATTAACCAATAACGGTTGTTTAAGGACTGTCGATTCATGTGGTGACTCGGTCAACCGAGTACATTCATGGTGCAGTCTTGCTTTTGTTTTGGTTTTGTGTACGACGCGGCTTTGATTCACACGAGATCTTTCACCCCTAACGAAGAAGGGCTTCACGTATCATTTGGCTTTGCTATCTTTCCCCGCGTGCTTATGCATATAGAATTCAATATTTACAAGAGCTCTGCGTGGCCGTAAAGCAGCTGCAGTCACCGCTTTGTGGTGGCTTCCTTGTCGGTCCCTGCCAATTTGTTGTGCGGTGTGATCGAATAGAGTAACATAGTTCCAAACATTGTTGTTAATTTTGTACGTCTACGATTTTGTTAATCTTGGTCCCCAATCAAAATCGTGCGTGCGGAAGTCCATGTGACACAGTTTTTTACTGGCTGATAATTTTATATAGGTTTGTTTAATCATTTTTAATGGGAACGAGTCTGCATTTAATTACGATGCGTTTGAGCGGAGAAATTTTGTTTGGCCCCTAGATAAGTCTGTCTTAAACTGGTACGCTGAGGCGAACGCGTACTCGATTACCAAACTACAGGTTCACCATCCTAATGCCGCTGTTCTCCTGCAGTGCACAGTGTTTTATACCACACAAATAAATCGCTATAGGATGAACAAAAACTAATTGAGAGAGAGAAAGGGAGCGATGTAAAGGAGAGAATGGCAGGGAGGTTAACCAGAGTTAAAGCCTCCGGTTTGCTACCCTGCACTAGGGTAAGGGATAGGGAAAGTAATTGGAGGAACTGTTCAGCCGGTGCAATGAACTGCTCATCACTTAATGCAGCAGCCTGGGCTGCGCCCTCTCACCTGTATCGTTAGAGGGAGGGCTGTAAAACGTGTCCAATCTGACCGAATAAACAAATATTTCGTATAAGTTACAACCAAAATCATGCGACAACTTTGGGCGCAAGGGCTTTGCTGAGAGAACGCAAATAACATATTTGAAGGGCTTAGTTAAGGCGGCATTTACTTGAAGTGAAGAGCTGATAAAATTATCAAAAATTCTAACCTGAACAGCGCAAAATCGCTTTCATTAGCAAAAACGCAAGCTAAGAAATATTGCCAAACAGCCCTAGTGTATGTTGGGCATACTTTACAAAAAGTCTCGTGCTTGAGCTATTTGATTCGAGTGTCGCAGACCTTTAGTTATCTCTGTCTTCACTGACAGTTGTAAGTGTACCCAACTTTCATCATTTGCATTATTTGCTCACGTTGTTTTATATGCATATCAGGCTCATTTTTGTGGGTCTTGAATTATGAAGCCAGCTTCTGACGGCTGTGCTTCTGTGTGTGTATAATGTTAACATTGTATTTTCTTCATCTGTACGCCCATACATTTTTGACTAGATCAACACAGCGGCCATGCGACCGCAACTCAATATATGCAAATATGATGGAAGTCAGTATATTATGTGCTACAGCTTGCCGTTGCCGTTTGTGTGCGTATGTATCATTCTGTACATCAGTATAGGCTGGCTTCAAACCCTCTTTAGATAACTCCACCCAACAAATATTCCTGACTTGGTACGTTTCATCTTACATTAAAATGTTTTCTATACCTTATCACTATTACGTGAAAAGCAATCGCTCTCACCGTAGCAGCTAACTAACTTTTAATTCAGTCAAATATCTCGAAGTCGAAAATGATGAAAAGAACACGTATTCCTTTTAAAAAAGCAAACTAGATTAGAACAACAAATCTTGATCTGCCAACATAACACTTGCGATCTTGAAATAAAACATGCGCCTCAGTGGACCCCACACTGCCACTTACTAGAACTCGTTTACTATAAGCAGAATGTCGAGCCTAAATAAATGCCAGTTTATTTCAGGGTCGAATTCAGCGCGCTCCAATTTCGTTGAGATTCACTTCCGATTCGCCGCAACAAAAATTCGTAATCAAATCCAAATCAAAGCATTTATTTCAATGAAAGAACAGCTTCTGAGGGGCGGGGGGGGGGGGGGGGGGTTGATTGAATAAACGCTGTTATTGATAGCTTGACGGGGCCAAAGCAACCCTGACGACGCATTTGGGAGTACAACAATAGGTGCCCAACAGTCAGAATGCACAATACGGTAAATGTAAAGCACTGAACATTTCGTAATAGCACGCTATCCCAATACACTAGAGAAAGGAATGATACGCATACTTATGACTGCCCATAATAGTTGCAATTCTCATAGAAAAACTAAAATATACACTAAAAGAACACCATGACCTAATCATAGTGGTCATGGCATGACCTAATCTGAAATCAAAACGGGTTTGAAGAGTGGGCACGAACCAGTTGACCAGAAGCATGTTGGTCGACTATGTTTTAATGTAGGTTCAGGATAAATGGTTCTGTGCCTAAAGATATCCATACAACTATTGTGCTCATACTGCATCGGGTGTTAGAAATCAGACCTCTTGTAATTATAATCCGTAGTTTCCATCTACCTATAATGTTCCTGTCTGGGCCTTTAATTCGCTGATTGCTGTCTGAATTTGAGCTTGTCCTAGCTTTCTTTATGGCATATCGGGCTGTTTTACAGTGCGCTGATCATCCTTTCAAGTTGGTAAGAACAGCTTTGCACCTGTATTACGAGAAAAGCCCAGTAGGTTAGCGATATTACTGCTGCCTAATTATCGTTTGAGCCAGTTCGTGCTAGCAGTAACGCACATTGTTTCGTTACTGCTTGCGTTGCGAGAATGCTTTGGTATGGCCACACGCATATGCCATAAGCCACCAAATTCTTGTTTCCGGCTGTTGTTTTGTTTTACTCACCCAGTCCCAGCTTAAGTTTATGAGGACCATGATGAGTGCTCAATGCATGCTGTATGTACATGAAAGATTTCACTGTTCTAACAGGGCCTAATTACTTAGATCTATTATTTCATTCTATTCTATTCCTTTTTTATCATAAACCGCCACTCAAGACCAGGTAATTAAGGTGATAACGTAGGCTGAACGCCTTTCGAATCACTGACGAAGTGGGGAAAAAATGAGTTGGAACAGAACTGTTACGTGATCATGGTCCATATATCAGTTAACTTGGCCATGAAAGTTACTTGATAGTAAAATCTTAGTATCATAGTAAAGATTATAAGGCGGTCGTGTCGTTCTTGGCGTTGCGATAAGACGGCGCCGATCCCATAACAACTGGCATCGGTTCGGACCCCTGTAGGTGCGGACGGGTCAAAGTGGGCCAAAACCGGTGGGTTGGCGAGAATCGTGATAAGGCGTGAAAATGTGGCAGCCTGAGGGGAACTCCACGTAAAAGGCACGTCTTTCTTCAGAAGTTCAGTGAGTGGTCGAGCGATTGCTGCGAAATCTTTCACGAACCGCCGGAAATAAGAAAAGAGCCCCACAAAACTTCGGACGTCTTTGACAGACTGAGGTACAGGAAAAGCCGTTAATGCACGGACCTTCGCCGGGTCGGGTTGTACTCCGTAAGCATCGACGAGAGGGCCTAGCACTGTAATCTGTCGGGGCCCGAAGTGGCTTTTCGAATAGATCAACTGGAGACCAGCCTTGTGGAAGACGTCAGCTACAGCTGCGACGCGCTCAAGGTGTGTCTCAAACGTAGGAGAAAACACAAGGACGTCGTTGAGCTAACAAAGGCAAGTTGACCAGTTGAAACCTTGAAGCAGAGAGTCGATCATTCGTTCGAACGTGGCGGGAGCATCGCATCAACCGAACGGCATAACCTTGAATTGGTAAAGGCCAGCTGGAGTGAAAAAATTTGTCTTTTCTTGGTCTTGCTCATCGACGGAAATCTGCCAATAACCAGCTCGAAGGTCGATGGAGGAAAAGTATTTGACACCATGAAGACAATCAAGAGCGGCGTCGATTCGTGGTAAAGAGTAAACGTCCTTTGCCGGGGTGTCTACGAAGTTGACATTTCCAAGTTCCCCGAGTTTTCCAGGTTTTCCCTGAGTGCCATGGAAAAATTCTCTGAGTGAACCAGAAATATGTTTTATGTCAAGAAGGGCTGAAACCTCGTCGTCTGATGCTGTCACTCTCTAGTAAGTTTATGAAAAAAATTTTAGTAACAATTTAATTGAGTTTGAATACTAAGGAGTGGTGTTTATGTTATTGAAAAAGAGAATAGAAGGGAGGGGTTAGTAAAATGCACAGCAAATAAAATGTCTACAAAAAAATTGCAAATCGAGTTGGACATCCTCAAACACGAATAAAAAGCAGGTGCATACAGAAGCAAATATTTTCGAACATGAGCTATTTTTATCAGCTGATAGAAGGCTCAGTGGTATCAGGCTCGAATTTTGTCACAATTAATATTGTCTCAAGAGCTTGTAAGTCAATCTCAGCTCTCCTGACATACTCTCAGCCCCCGCACAACCCTCACTGCCTTAAATAGTTTATTTGGGTGTGGATGATGGACACCTGCGTCCCGCCATCAGCCAACACTTTCTTTTTTGATATCAAGCTACTTCAAAACGGCGACAGCACGCTTCCTTTCCCGTTCATTCCTCAGTGCAAAGGTTCTTTCTGTTCTTGTTCTCCTGCCGCCACTCGTTCGTCCCACGGACAATTTGAAGCATCTTCTTGGTCAGTTGCACAGTCCAAGTCCGATTTTTCGCACTCCCTAGAGGCTGCGAAAACGTCCGAAAAATCGGCCAGTTGGAAAAAATAAATGCATGTCATTTACTGTCCTTAAGGTCTGAAACCGCCACAGGCACATTCGAAGACGCTCTGAAGGCCTGTCGGCACACGTATTAGGCATATCGGTGCTCATACTGTAACAGAAGATCCCGGATATACGCGTGTATATTTAAGGAATACATATTGCGACCCGTGACAAATGCCCCTTCCGAAGCTTGTAATCCTTCACCGCAATAAGTTGCGTATGCTTCACCACGTAACATTCTTGTACTGAGCCGAAGCTGATTTTCAGGAACCAGTGTTCAACGCAGCGTGCTTTCCGAGCTTCGAAGCCAATTGCGAGGACCACAAAGGCACAGTCGGTGCCATTGCTGACAGCAGCGAATTCTTTCAATGAAAAACAAGGCACCCAACGGCAACAAGCTTAATAGCTAACGTCGAAGCAACTAGGTCTAGCGTTGCCGCAGTGGTGGAACCAGCGCCGCCTCGAACCAGCGGAACCGCATGCAGTTCCGCTGGTTCGAGGCAGCGAGGTATTCAAAACGGCAGCGGTGGTGGCTTTGATTAATGCCGTTTCAGATCTGCGGTCACGCAAAAAGTCCGGAAATTGGACGGCGAAGGGTTCTTGCGTCCGAAATTTCAGACGTTTCGATACATTGATTATATGGGGTACGTGGTGGTGCCGCGAAGCCATCCAAATTATCGGGCATCCGGAAAGTCGGTCGTTGACTGTACACTGGAAACTCCTCCAGCCGACGACAGGGCATCAAAGGCGATTCATTACGATTGCTGTCTATTAATCGAGCCAGCATACCGCGACTTTCGGCCCTTTCAACAAGATTACCGCTCCTTTTCCCTGATAGAGGCACAAATTCCCTGAGTTTTCGCTGAGTTCATCCAGACTACTCAATATCCCTGAGAATTCCCGGTTTTCCCGGTTTTCTCGGTTTACCCAGTGAGTAGACACCCTGTTTTAGTAATTCGGTTTAGGTGGCGGTAATCAAAGCAGAAACGTCACGAGCTGTCTTTCTTTTTAACGAAAACGACCGGCGACGCCTGAGGACTCGACGAAGGCTCAACAATCCCTCTGGTGAGCATCTTGTTTTCTTCTTGCTGAATAATTTGCCGCTCTGCCGTGGACACGCGATATGGTCGGCGGTGAATGGCAACAGCATCACCAGTGTTTATCCGATTCTTAACAAGGGACGTCTGACCAAGTGGTCGATTGTCAGCGTCAAATATGTCGCTTGAGGAAAGCAAAAGGCGATATAGGGCGGCTGCGTGGTCAGGTACGAGGTCAGGAGCGACCACGGGACGTAATGGGCCATCGAGGTTCAAGACATGCTGCGGGTAATCAGGAGGATCTCCAGACGTGTCGGGCTGCAAAAGCAGTCACGTGCTCGTCTGTCGCTGACCGGAGCGTGGCCACCGCTATGCCTTCAGGTAACATTTGCTTCGTCAAGCCCAAATTGATAGCGGGGAGAAACATCCGATTAGCGGCAAGGGTTACTACGGCGTGTGGCAGAGAGATGCATTGCGCCAGGAGGACATCACGAAGAGGTGCGACGATATAGCCGCCATCAGGCACGGTTGCCGTTGAGGCCAATTCGACGAAGGTTAAGCGAACAGAGATAAGCGACGAGATAAGCGAACAAACACTGTAGTGCAGAGGGTGTTCGGTTGTTCCGGCCGAACGTCACAGCATACCGGGGGAACAGTCGTTGAGTGCAGAATGCATCGTCAGTAAGTCGAGCCCGAAGATTAGGTAATGAGGGCAACTGGTCAGCATGGTGAACAGGACTGGAACTTGGCGGCCAGCAATTCCTATGCGAGCAGTGCACATAGCCCTGACGGCAGCAGTGCCGCCATTGGCGACGCGTACGAGTCGAGGGATGGCAGGCTTAAGAACTTTCTTGAGGCGACGACATAGGTTAGCGCTAATTATGGACTCTTGGGCTCCAGTATCAATAATGCCGTAAACGGAACACGATGTACGTTTACTTCAATTAGGTTCGTGTTTGTGAGGAGCATGAACGGAGGATCTGCACAGGACGAACGTGATGCAGCACTACCTCCAAGAGCTGCACGGCCTAGTTTTCCGTCCGTCGATTTGGCGAGGAAAAGCAGCGAGGCTGGGGTGACTGGGATCGACGGCGTTGAGGCAACGGCGATCGCACGGAGGAGCGGCTGTCAGGGGCACCAAAGTAGGGTACAGACGGCGACGTGAATAACGGCGAGCGTCGGCGTATGGGCGAGGAGCAGGGAATTACCTCCAGTACGGCGGCATCCAGGTGGTACGGCAGTGGCGGGATACGTGACCAATGCGGTGACAGCGGAAGCAGATCGGTTTGTCATCTGGGGTTCGCCATTCAGCCAGATTGCGTGGTCTGGGAGCGAAATACCGGTCATTACAGGTTGTGGACATGGGAATGGGTGCCGAATCAGGTCAGGAGACAGAGCAGGCGGTAGGTACGCCAAGGTTTGCAATTTCTTGCCGCACAACTGCTTGAGTGATAGAAATAGTGGGGGCCGCTTGGTCAATGGTACCGCCAGGGGATTGTGGATGAAAGGTGGCCGGACTCGCCGCTTCAATGTCAGGGCGAACGATACATATGACATTCGTTTGAAATTGTCGTGTGGCGGTAAGTGCGGAGCAAGAGGACATGGCAGGGGTGTTAACCGGGAAAAGTGTGGGACGATGCGGCGGCTTTTGGCTACCTCGAAGCAGCGGCATTCTTTGACGATGGCGTCGACGGTAGAAACGTCGTTATTGATGAGCAAGTTGAAGGCGTCGTCCGTGATTCATTTTACGATATGGCCCACCTTGTCAACCTCAGTCATGTGCTCGTCGACTTTTCGGCAAAGCGCGAGCACTTCCTGTATGTAATAGACATACGATCCGGTCAACTACTGGACACGGGTGGCAAGCTCTTTTCGCGCAGCCTGTTGGCGACCTGACGGGTGGCCAAATAGGTCGCGAAGCCGCGCTTTGAATATGTCCCAGCTGGAGAGCTCGATCTCATGGGTGAGAAACCAGACACGCGGTGTCCCGTGCAAATAAAAGATCACATTGGCAAGCGTGATGGTAGGGTCGCGGTGGTCGCTTTGGCTATAACGCTCATAAATGCTGAGCCAGTCGTCGACGTCAACGCCATTTTCGGCGAAGGATGTCCCAGGATCACGGAGACTAGGGACCGTAACGTACGTACGCTGTGGTTGGCGCCGCAGGTGTAGGGGCGAGGGGGTGGTTCCATCGGAAGCCACGGCTGAGAAGACGACGGTGAGGCCGCTTCGGAGCTCCGTGGCGAGGACGGGGAACGTTCCACCTCCACCACAGTATTACGCGAAGGGCCAATCAGTACGACTAGCGACTATGTACAGGTATTATTTACAACAGCGGTTGTAGCGCTGACCGGTTAGATCCACAGCGTGAGCCCAGTTCCTTCTTCCTCCTCTTTTCTCGAATGATGGCGCCCACGCGCCTCGTTCAATAAATCAAACATCACACGCATGTAGCAATATGAATTTTCGGGTTATCTACACGATCGATAGCAGACAGAATAGAAAAGGACATTATTCCAAGCGGGAGGCGCATTAGCACGGGTAGATGGAGCGTGTTACGCCCACATATTCATGTTGTTAGTGGTCGCAGTGAAAATCCGTACATCTCTAATACACCGCTGCGATTGCTGCTCCTTGCGAATTTCCGTCATTGACCTGTTTGTTCAACACCAAAATGAGCTACTGGAAACCATGAACCCGCACATCTTCACCGAACGACTTAACCTACAAGTATTAAAGAATGCTTTACCAGCTTACGATATCGATGGCGAAGATTGCGTTTTATCCGAAACAGTTTTTAACACCAAGCGAAAGTTACTCGGAGAGTAATATTCAGTTAGTGGAGATGTGCCGGCGCGTGTGGTGCCGCTTGAGTAAATAAAAACTTTTCAGCTGACTACTTTGCGTAACAACTCTAAAAAGGAAACAGCAGATTAGAATGAAATGGCAGATTACGTTGATCGTCAGATCAAGCAACCCGTGCAATGCAATTATTTCTGTGTCGCTTGTGTCTTTAGCCAATCCACTCCTCCAGAAGCAAACAAGCCGTGTGGAAAAGCTTGGTAGCTTGTTTGGCATAAGGGATAATTCCCGTATGCAGAACTGCATCTTGAAGCCCATGCGTGACTTGATCTAAATGACGCCAATCGTGATCGCGCCGAAGGAAACCCAATGAGCGCCTTTGAGCGCATTAACGCCAGGCGTCATTTCAATTAAGTCAAGCATGGCCTTCAAGTTAAGTTGCATTTCTGAATACGGGAGTAAGGTTAAGAAAGAGAAAATAACAATTATAATTATAAAAGCAGGTTACTACATTATAGACTTGCGTTGGCCTTCATACTGCGTCGCTTTCTATGTGCGATCGTTTCCTGAGTTTTAAAATTATTTTTTAAATGTAAGTGTAATAAAATAGGTCAAACAATGTAAAATGAGTGCGACCATAACGCGAAGAACTTTGTTGAATTCACCTTCATGAAAGACATTCAAATCTAAGAAAAGTGTAAACAGACGTAGCAATACGTAATTGGTGCCCGAGGTTGCTAACAAAAAAATACAGCTACGTTTAATTTAGCCATTAGTGCTTAAAGGCATTCTTATTATGGTGCTGAAGCACTTCAGGTATAGACGGCTTGAGAGGTAACTGAGCAGTTTTCGTACTTATCGTTGAAGCCATTTTTATGCAATGACTAATGGGAGTCGCTAATGGCATGCATAGCAGTGGGGCATAGCATGACTATGAACAATCTTTTCCCAATGAAGCTGTCTCTTCGCGAAATGAAAACACGATCGACGGCATACCTTATAAACATATCGCCGCCATTTACTCTCTTGTGATGTACTGTAAGTTAGTGGGAGACGTGAAGATTCAGAAACTAGTTAAAGCGGTGTAATAGGCAATTTATTACCATACGTTGAGAAGATGGATCTGTATTGTCAAGATTTCCAAGTATCTTAATTGTTTTTTCTTAGCTATCGTTTAATCATGCAAACGATTGTATATACGCCAGTGTATTTCGCACATTATATATATGGTAATGAAGCAGACGCGCCCATGTGTATGTGCCGTCTGAAGAGGAAGACGAAGGGCCGTGCCGTGATCGCGAGCGAGCCCCGTACTACTAACAGCCCTTGCAGTGCCTTGATATGCCTAGCGTTCCACAACGTTCTGAACGACAATAAACCTCGTCGCATTTGGTGGAGGTTGCTGAGATCCTTCGTCTCGTCCTGGAAATCCGCACTCCAACCCTGCCAACAAGCTCACCTTGCACTATGCCTGATCCCGCCAACTCGTTGCCTGCAGCACCGGCATCAACTGTCATCTGCGCCGTCGTCCATCGTCAATACGACCCACTCATTCCCAGTGGGACCGCCGAACATGACGTGGAAGACTGGCTGTCATCGTACGAATGTGTAAGTGCCCATAACAAATGGGATGAGCAGTCTAAGCTGACCCACGTGGCGTTCTACCTAGCCGACGTAGCCAAACTTTGGTTCTTCAACCACGAATCAGACCTTACAAGCTGGTCCGCCTTCAAGACTCTGTTTGCTGAAGTGTTTGATCGCCCAGCTGTGCGTAAGCTACGCGCTGAACAGCGTCTACGCCAGCGCGCACAGCAGCCTGGAGAGACATTCCCCAGCTACATCGAGGATGTTCTAGATTTGTGCAAGCGGTTAAATCCCAGCAAGTCAGAGGATGACAAGATCAAACATATCCTCAAGGGCATCGAAAACAGCGCATTCCAGATGTTGCTGCCCAAAAGCCCAACTAGCGCATCCGTCCTCATTAACCTCTGCCAGAGCTTTGACGAGCTGCGCCGCCAACGTTCCATCGCCCGCCCAAACATTCAGCACGCCGATTCCGTCTCGAGCATCGCGGTTTTACCGAAATATCCAACTTGACCCTCTCGCAGCATATTAAAGATTTTATTCGTGAAGAGGTGGCCAGGCAGCTCTCGCTGCTGCCTAACAGTGACGCACCTACGGCAGCTTTGCCTCCAACGCTGCAGCAAACCATCCGAACTCGGGTATCGGAAGCGCTTCCTGCAGCTCCTACAACCCCCCCCACCCAATCCTATGAGTGTGCCGCTGGCCCATAACAACTATGCCACTCACCCTACATTGGGCGCTTCGCTTGCAAGAGTACGACATCCGCGTCATGTACCACTCCGGTCGCAAGCACTCCGGCGCTGATGCGCTCTCTCATTCTGACGCCTGATCTGGCGTCTTTGTCGGCTTCCTCGTCCATCCTGTCACCGTTCACCATCCCTGACATGCTCACAATGCAGAGCAAGGACCCAACCCTTACGATGTTACTTGACTACCTTGCTGCTCCATCTGATGTCCCTTCGACACGAGCACTGCGTCGCCAAGCAACCCACTTTTCCGCGTGCGACAACATTCTATATCGCCGCAACTACATGCCCGACGGACGCAAATGGCTCCTCGCTATACCTCATCATATGCGCTCTGACGTCTGCGCGTCTTTTCACGCTGATCCCCTAAGCTCTCATGCCGGCGTCCTCAAAACTTACACAAGCTTGCGTCAGCGCTATTATTCCAGAAGCATGTACAACTTTGTGCAAAAGTACATTCAGTCGTGCACTACATGCCAACAAGGCAAGACACCTACACAGCGTTTCGCAGGACCATTGCAGCCGCTACCATGCCCGTCTCGTCCGCTCGACCGCGTCGGCATCGACCTCCACGGCCCGTTTCCATGCAGCGGGCGTGGAAATCGGTGGATTATTGTCGGCGTAGATCACCTTACTCGCTACGCTGAGACTGCAGCTCTGCCAGCAGCGACCGCCCGTGACGTTGGTTTTTTCATCCTTCGCAATTTTGTTCTTCGTCACGGTGCTCCTCGAGAATGAATGAGTGATAGGGGCCGTATCTTCCTGTCGGAGGGCATCCAAGCCCTCCTCGCTGAGTGCAGGATAATTCATCGCAAATCCACCACGTACCACCCCTAAACCAACGGTCTCACCGAGCGCTTAAATCGCACACTTGGCGACATGCTGCGGATGTATGTTTCATCCGACCACTCCAACTGGGACACCGTACTCCCCTTTCTTACGTTCGCGTACAACACCGCGACGGAAGCGTCCACCGGCTTTTCTCCTTTCTTCCTTGTGTATGGCCGTGAGCCTTCATGCCCTTTGGACACTATACTACCGTACCAACCTGACGCTACAGAGTATACCCCGCTTTCCGAAGCCGCCAAATATGCTGAAGATTGCCGTCTGCTGGCACGTGCCCTGACTAGAGAGACTCAAGAACGTCAAAAGGTATGACCGTGCTCATCAATCACCGTACAACTTTGCTCCTCCTGGTTCGCTTGTGTGGCTTTGGATACCAGCCTACATTCCTGGCCTTTCTTCCAAACTCCTGGCGCGTTAGCACAGTCCGTGCCGTATCATCGAGAACACTTCACCGGTCAACTACATCGTCGAGCCGCTCACAGTGTCACCAAACCTGCGTCGTCGTGGGCGAGAGACAATACATATCAACCGCCTGAAACAGTATTACGACCCGCTCATCTTCTCCGCGCCCTGAGTCGCCAGGATGGCTGCGCTTCGCTCCCGGGGCATTGTAATGAAGCAGACGCGCCCCTGTGTATATGCCGTGTGACGAGGAAGACGAAGGGCCGCGCCGTGATCGCGAGCGAGCCCCGTGCTACGGGCAGCCCTTGCAGTGCCTTGATTTACCTAGCGTTCCACAACGTTGTGAACGACTATAAACCTCGTCGCAATATGTATATACATATATGCATCTTCGTATCTTATATGTTTTATACGAAGCATCTACTCATTTTAATGTTCTGACCCTAGACCAATCATTAGAGGTCACGCCTTGCATAGGCTGTGGGTATGAAAGTGTAGACCAGTATATTCTGATTGTATGTACGCTGCACTTTGTGCGCAATTTCCTTCGCGTATTTTTCCCAAATGTGAAACAATATAAGATACATAAGTAAGTATGACTTCCTATCTGCAGTAGTGAAGCTAAAATTATCTGATTTTCTTTTTTTACCGACTACACTTTCCGTAGGTGATAAACTTTACAATGGATTGTTATTCAAGGAGTCCTCCTCCTAGGTTCGGGTTTTGTACGCAAACCAGCATGGCGCCCAAACCACCTTGTGCCTACGATGCTAGTGGAAAGTGAAGCGTCTGGGTGGAGCGAAGACGTTTGAAATTTCAAACAGAAGGCCGCACGTGCTTCCTGCCGAGGGAACCGCGCTTCGAGCAAGACGGTCGAGGTTACACGCATAAGACAGACTGCTTGCAACTTCTCCGACCCTGGCACGCGACTTCGCATGACCACGCGATGCTAAAACGGGCGATGCCGCCACTCAGACTGCACCGCACGGCACGACATTTAGAGAATACAAAACAAAAATCACCAGCGATTGCGATGCCACCCAATGCGATATTTTAGCGCCGCTTAACAGGCGCTTAGATTTCAAGATATATTGAGGCATCACACAGTTCACCGCACCGAACGGCAGAGCCGCAACGCGTGGCGCTATACATGGGTGCCCCATGTAACTTGAGCCAAACTTTACAAATATGAAAATTTCCCGTAGCTGGACAAAGCCAAGGTAATGTTGTCTATTCGGGAAGAGAACGCGAAGCGACTGTCGAAGCGGCAGCTGCTGCGGCCAGCCTGACTTCGAACAACAGTGCCTTGCTGTCGTGGCTCGAGTCACACGCAGATGTGCGGCGCCGATGATTATGGCGGATGAGGACTCGCGGTGGTGACGACGATGCTACACGTCAAATAGCTTCCTTAAAGGGCGGCGCATACCCATTGACACATACCCAGTGGTTTAAGTTGGCGTCGAAGATGTTGAGGATTATGAAATAGCGGCACTGACCCGCGGTTCATAATCATTGACCCGAGTTGGTCGTATGGCTGGATTCCAACACGGTTCTCTTAACACAGCGGCACGCTGATGTACCCATTAGGCTCTGGAGTACCCAATGACCCAAGATGGAGCGCAAATGGTTAGAACACAGAAACTAACCGGAAATTGCGGGAAGTATCATAACAATGCTAATCAATATACAAAAACATGTCTGCTGATCGCAGATATTGTGGCTAGCTAAACTTTCGCATTCAGTCCTCTTCCTCAGCTAGATGACGTCATCACTCGTGCCAAACAGTCGGCGTCACGGTCTCACCTTTCGACGTTACTTCCCTCATTTTTCCTATCGTAGTGAGAACCTCTCGATTTCTAAACCGCCCGCCATCCTCGTCTCCGTAGTCCAACCACCACCACCCAGCGCAGCGTCTAAATACATCAGACGACACAAAACCGTTGCTCTTCAATGAAAAGCTATTTGCTTTCGATAAGTGATTTGAGCCTATGCTACATAAACAAGGCTCCCTCCTTGCTTATGATCGCTCTTGTGGTTCAGTAACGGTACATGTTACTCATTTGTCTTTCGGCTGTCGATGACGAGGTGGTACTCGGACGATGGCATGCAGCACGTTCGCGTGAACGCTGGTGCTCAAGCGGCAGTTATTCGCCAGTTATGCGTTGGGCGCCACCTTCCCTACATCGTAGAATTGCTTAACAATGGGCTCTTTGCTTTTGCAGCACCACCGACCACGCCACTACCAAGTAAGTTGCTACACCTTGCGCGTGTGTTTCGTTTCGCAATGGTGCTTGAGGAGAAACACTTACCTCTAAAGTTAAGGTATTCTTTTCAAATGTGCAAGCTTGCCCCCCCCCCGCCCCCCAGAACAAAAACCTTTCTTGCTTGATTATAACATTTCAGTTTGCTTGTACGAACGTTCGCTCCTTGCTTGATGTTGTGGTTTGTTAAGCATTCACATTTCACTACTGAATTTCGCCAATGGGTAATAGATTGGTATCAAGAAATGGGCTTGCAGTACACTAACTTTAACGGCGCGACTTTGGCATATGGCTCTGAATTGCTGGAAAAGTTGCCGCGTTTTTTGACGCTCTGATCGCCAATTTCTGCACTATTTTGTATACACTACCATTGCCAAAGCCAGAATTACACTTTAACTCCCGGACTTGGCAATTATTCTTTGATAACAAGCTGTGAGGTTGTTCAGGCTTGTTATTAAAGAAGTCATCTTTTTATATGCAGAAGGCTGCCTTTTCTGATCAGGCAAATCGTTTACTGTACGCTGGTTACTCCGAAGTGATAATTTAATCTGTTAGTGAAAGTGTGGTTCGTGGCGTCGGGAGAGTAAATGACCAAGGTAATAAAACCAAACTACAAGAAAAAAGGAAAAACACAGTAGTACCGTATGTACACAAGTTGGCGCATGGGCTTAAGAACGTTGCTTGAAGGCGCATCATTGATGTTCGTTTTTCCCTGAAACATAACATACGTCGCATACGCTGGTTAGTCGATTATTTGCGGAAGGATAAGCAAATAAAGGGAGAGTTCACTGACAAACATGTGAACTGGTACATCACTTTTGTTAAGCAGGTTGTATATGTAATTACGTTACCTTGTGGTAGAGAGTACTTGGGACAAACGACGCGTTGTGTGAATGTTCGACTTAGGGAGCATGAACTATCTCTTCAAGGGGTTGCGATACTTCATCTCCCGAAGCATTGCAAGTCGTTTGGTCGTCACCCCTGTTTATAAAAAAAATTAGCGAGATTTATAACCAGGCAAACCAATTGACGAAGGAAGTCGCTTAGGGTTACAATATAAACATTAAGGACAAGGCATGTATCAGCGAACCATCTACCACTCTTCATGACAAGGAACTGTGTTACGTATGTCAATTTCGATTATGCGTTAGTTGGTCACAGTTGCCTCGATGTATCGCCGTGTCTCGTGCATGTCAAAGTCGGGAACTAGCATGTATCTATATATATATATATATATATATATATATGTGTGTGTGTGTGTGTGTGTGTGTGTGTGTGTGTGTGTGTGTGTGTGTGTTGGACATAAATAAACATATCAGTTGGGAGTCAGTGCCGTGTCGACCCTTTATACTTTCCATTTGTCCGTGTGTAGTGTTGCGCTGGAACGAACCTTACTATGAATTCAGCCATATTGTGTGCAGCCACTCTCGTCCCCGCAGTGGAGGTCCTGCTGGTGAACGAGGTAGAGTGGCAATTCGGCCGTCTTCCCACTATGCTGAACCTTGAAGACTCTGACGCAATGTGGTCGGACGAGTGCTCCAATGTAGATGTGTAGTGCGACATTCGTTGTCATACAGCTGGCCGATGGAAGCTGCTGGAAGAACAGCTTGTAAAGTATAATTGACATAGCAGTTCCCGTGTCGAGTGCAATTTCTAGCAGATCACCGTTTATAATTCCGCCTAAATACCCTTGCGACTTGCCAAAGCCACTCGATCTGTAATGTCAGTAGCCGGCTCCTGCTTCGCAACATTTATCGTTTTCAAACTGCGTGTATAATTTTTTTTTGCTTGTCACCAAATGTGCTCTCATCGCTACGAAATGCCTCTTCCTTGCACACTTATTACAAGTCTCCTTGATATGCGGGCATACTCAATGATTCTGGTTAAGGCTCCCCCAGAGGGAACAAGTCGGTGGAAGCTTACTGGGCATGGCTCTTATCTTGAACAAATTAGTGGGCACTTCTTTGTCCCCTGTTTGCACTTGGTGCAGCTGCGTGCTACCCCATCCCCCCCCCCCCTGGCTCGAGTCTCGGCTGCGTTCTTCCCGGGCTGCTTCCATGGACAAGGTGCCCTCGACTGCTTTCGGAAACGTCTTCGGGTTCTCCTCTTCGGTAAAGAGCATTGCGTGCACGTCCTCCCGGAGGAGCCCGCAGACGAAGCCTATCCCGGAACACTTAATCTAAATAGGTTTCAAACTCGCCGTTCTGGGACATAATGAAGTTTCACCATCTACTGAGACTGTGTCTCGGTATCTTGCCTTTGTGCTGCGCCCTCCGGTAGGACTTCGCCCGCTTCTCTTTGGAGCTGAGTGGGCTGTTCATCTCGTCGCAACCATTTACCGACAGTAGGGCAGGCGCCGTCAATGACTTCAGAAGTCCATAGGTTTGTGGGCAGAAGATGCTCATCCATGTGTGAAGGTTTTCGCTGCCAGGAACACGATTCACCATAAGAAACGATGTGAATCTCTCATGATAAGCTGCTCAATCGTTTGTGATGTTATCCAGCGGCCCCATTCCGCCAAACTGTCCAGCAAATGTGTATTGCCATCTCTTTGCCAGCTATGCGCACAAAGCAGGAATCGGTGTCTCAACTCATCCAATATAGAAACTTAAGCTGAGGCTAATTACTGGGACACTTGTTTTCTTGAGAGTACCGACGGGCTGTTTCAGCATCTCTTCCGTCCCACCCTCGTTGCCAAGTGTTACGTGTCGGCCAGGAACGGATAAGGCAAGGTTCCAAATGAAAACGGCGTTTCTTGCTCGGCATTTACGGGCGCATAGTTACATCCGAAATGAGCAGAATATCGCACTGAGCACGGCTTTTTAAGCACTCGCTTATACAAGCGTATAGAATGTAGTCTGTTTATCAGGCACGCGATCGCCGACAGAACAGTTGGGGCCGCGGAAGGACCGATGGAGTGAAAAATGCAAGGAATAACGTTAAGGGAAAGGAAGACATTGGTGGGGACAAGAGAGTAAACCGGGTAAGCCGATATTCTAGTTCACATTAAAAGGGGAAACAGGAGCTGGGCAGGCCATGTAATGCGTAAGAGAGATGACCGGTGGTGTATTAAAGTTTCAGAACGGGTGTGTCCTACTTGCAATACTTCCGTCGTTGTTTCTCGATTTCTCTTAAGGTATTGGCTAACTTGGCTTGATCTTTCCAGCAGAAGAAACGTTCCCAAGCACAGAAGACGGTGAGTAATCAACACGTATAACTTCGTTTTCGGGGACTAAATATTGATCCTGAGAATGTATAATACACACGTAACGCTGTTCCTGTTGTTGCCACCGTAGAAAATTTAATTCGTAAAGCACAGTTTTATATTTATCCGAACACATTTCTTTTGCGCATTTTCTCTTCAAAGAACAAGCCTTTGTAGCGTTAACGACCTTGTTGTGGTACCTGCAGGGGCTTAAACGTTATGTATTGATGCTCTGTATGCCGAAGCGAGAAATTGCAGGTTATCGTCAGTTATCCTGTTCGACGAGATGCCCCACGTGCCGCGTTCGTCAGCGATTGGGAAACTAGCACTACCCTTTTTTCACAATACCCGCAGATAACAGATACTTTCTGCACGTACTTTGAGTTTGTGATTCAAATTAATTCACCAAGGAAAGCGACATGTCTGGCTCTACAAAACGCTGGTGTTTATTTAACACATGATTACGAAAACCCTTAAAGTTCTAAGTTGTTTTATTTTTTCCATATACATGAAGTAAAAGATACACTTTATGACTTAACACATAGTCAGTCTCTAGTAAGGTGTATCCTAAGGTGTAAGGTGTATAGTAAGGTGCAACCAGTATAACCGCAAGTGGCAACAAAATGTTTGATGAAGCAAACTGGCACAAGAGAGATGAGCCTCTTTGCCAAAATTAAATAATTCCAATGTTACACTGAGACCTTATAGCAGAAGAAAGACAACCTATGAGAAACATTTAGTGCCCCGAAAGTATAAAAAGAAGCTATAATTAGTCTGTCGATCCTTTCAGAGAATGCGAGCGTTCATACTGAAGCAGAAAAATCAATGTGTTCGAACGGCATGCATATCACCGTACGGCTGACGAAAAATTAAGAGCTTGTTTTATACGAAGTAGCAACTCAAAGTTCTGACACTAGGGAGAGCATTAGAGTTCACGTCTTGTATAGGCTGTCGGTGTGATAGCGTGGTGAAGTAGACCAATATGTTCTGATTGTATACATACGGCACTTTCGGCCCGGTGTCTTTCGTAGATTTCTCACGAACGTGAAAATCCAATGGTACGTCTTGGAATCCGGGCTGATGAAGGTGAAATACAGCAGACACTCAACATCGCTGCAAAGTCGCCCGATATGAAATATAAACCACGCTTACGAAGCGTACGCGAGGAACGTTATTATTCCTACGGTGGGATTGCTGTTACGAATCAATGATTTAATTGAGATTATTGGGTCATCTTGACCAATTGTGTGCGAAGAACTTTGCTAGCGTACATTAGTAAACCATCTCTAAATATCACAATGCTCATGCTTAAGAGGAAGCTTTAGCGCGGGCCCAAATCCGACGCGGCCTATTCAAATACATGTAAAACGCAACAGCGTTTTTCTGAGATAACCCCTGGACTGATTTTAATGAAGTATACTGCATTTGAGAGAGAAAGTCAAATTCTAGTGACTGTTGGAAGCGAAACTTCGATTTAGATCCTGAATTTCGTTAAAAGAATTTTCAAAAATTTGGAAGTGTGAAAAAAATAGAAGAACGAAGTTTACAAATCCATAACTCTGCATCAAAAACAGATATCGTAGTTCTGTAAACGGCATCCATTAGGCAATTGAAAGCGGACAAATTTGATATCTCATATTATATCTTACGTGATTTCATATTATATCTTACGGTTTCTGAGTTACAGTGTTGTAAACTTGATAGTTTCGTTTTTTCAAAATTTTTATTTTGGCAATTTTTATTAATACGTTGAGCTCCTAAAAAAAATTCGAAACCAACTGTCACTAGATTTTAAGTTTTCCTTTTAAATGCAACAAACCTCGTCTAATTTGGTGCAGTGGTTGCCGAGAAAAACGAATTCTCCTTTTACATGTATTTAGATAGGAGCACCCGAGCTGAAGCTTCCTCTGAATAAAGAACAGCACTCGTTTATAATGATGGTGTTTCAAGACCGGTAAACGCGAAAATCTGTTGTTCTCTCGCAAGCCGTTCTTCCACTACCGTTAGGCAAGTGCTCTAAAGATTTCTCGCTTCGGCCTGTGACATATGTTGCTAAACTTAGTGACGAAAAATGGTAAATGAGATGCCTGAGTTTCTCATTATACTCGCGACTGTCCAAATGCTATAAACTCTGTTTTCTGCCAACGTAGCCATATATACGTTAATTTCACTGTAAAACTAAAACAAGAAATGGCGCATCTTTGCGGTCTATGGAGGAAAATGGTTGTTATGTTTGAAGATAAACACAGAACCGCATCTGTTGCATTGAGATAACTTTAAAAAGGCGTTTCCTTCCACAAAACCGGCTAAGTTCATGCGGAGAGCGCATTGCTGAGGCGAAATAAATGAAATAAAATTACGTTGCACATTTGCTTCACTTCTTTTAAAGTGAATTTTGAAACGATAACGCAAAAAAAATTAATAACGAATTAGTCATATGTCCGCAGACTTGTCTACAAGTGGCTTAGTTTTACTGTTGCCTCTAGCTTTACAGAAGAAAGAAAGTTTTCAAAGATGGTTGCGTCACCAAAGACTACGAAAAACCGCCATTATGTGATTTAAGAGCACTGCTTCTTCGCCGAATTTGAATTAAACACTGCGAAGGAGTGCCTTTCTAGGACCGGGAAACAGGCAAACAAACTGCAGCCTCGCTTTTTTGTTTATTTGCGTGCTCTACTATGTGCCTGTCTGAAAGGCGGCAGGCGCCCCAGTAAGAAATTCGGCGAAATTTTCGTGCCGAAATATGGCGGATTGCCAGAACTTGGTCGAAATATTCAACTCATGGTGACATCTTCGCTGCATTACTTTCATGCAGGATGGCGCACGAGGCCTCGTAAGTGAGAATTCTTTTCCACGAACTATACGCTCGACTGGTGACAAGCTATAAAATGCACTTTTATTTAAACAACCCGTCAGCCAGGTTTGGGCTTCGCATGCAAGCAAGCGCGGCGCTTACATCACACGGTCGTCATCGAGTGTGCAAAAAATAAACTGGCTTGGTGGCGCGAAGACGGTTGAAATTTCGAACTGAAGGCAGCGCGTCCTTCTTCTCGAGGGAACCAAGCTCAGAGCGGGACATTCAAGGTCATACACAATATAGGGAGTGCTCACAAAATCTCCGACCATCGCACGTCTCATCGGTAAACTAAATAATGGGCAACGGATCTTGCCGCGATGCAGGAAAGTAACAGAATACAAAAGAAATAGAAAGAAGCAGGCGGGGCCTGTCGCATGACCCTGACGCGGGATCTCGGCTCCGTTAAGGCACAACGTAGGCAAGGAACGACAGAACCGACGGGAAAGATGTGCCTCTGTTTACAGTGATGCTTTCCTCTTAATTGCATGGTAACAACCCCTCCCCCCCCCCCCGAACATATCCTCTGTCCTTTTCTCAGTTTCTCTTCAGTAAATGCTTTCAGCACGTACCACTAACAACGTTCCCTCCGTACTTTCCATAACTTTTGCGGTTTATTTACGATGCATTTTGGATATCTGCTTTTCGACGGTCAGTGATATCCTGGTACACAAAACATCGAATGCAGGAGATTCACGTTAATGCTTGTGCTCAAAAGGCAGATATTCGCCAGTTATACGTTGGGCGCTGCTTTCCTCACATCCTACAACCGCTTAACTATTTACTGCTTTTTTTTGCAGCACGAACGGCCAAGACACTGCCAAGTAAGTCGGTACACCTTGCGCTCGTGTTTTGTTGCACGATGTTACATGAGAAAAAGTTAGCCTCTATATAAGGGCTGTTTGACTTCATTAGAATCTTTGAGCATGTATCACCTAAACAAGGCTCTCTTCGTGCTTCTGATCCCTGTTGTGGCTCAATAACTATGAGACTTGCCGAGCCGTTTTTCGACGGCAAGTCATTGTCACATGCTGGTACCAAAAAAAAAAGCGAATGCAGCAATTTGTAAAGCATAACTGCTTTTAACACAGCCACTCTACGAGTTGGAATGACATAGTGTGAATTTCAGGGAGAACGCTAAGTTGTCTTGGCTCCAGGAAGCGGAAATATGGTTTAGGAGCGGATATTTTTTTTTTTCAGGATTAGCAAAATTTTATTTAAAATATAGCATTACGAAGTTGATCAATCAGTATGTTCCAGTAATACATGTCGCTGTTCTGCGAATTGATTCTCTTAGAGGTGTTTAAAGCGGATAAATTTTGCATACTAATATACAGCCATCTTGAAATCATCAGGTTGTTTGCTATGGTTCTACCAAATGATCTTATAAATTAGTGGCATGTTTCTGAGCGTGTGGACAGCATCAGTTTGTCCGATTCAGATACATTATTGCATGCAGTCCACAGGTGAGTAATAGCATTTTTATAGCTTCTTCACAGAGTTGCGGAGTGAGGCAAAATCTTTCAGCAATAATTGTTGCTTGGTTGTTGGTGCGGTAGCTTCGGTAACCACCTAAACCTTGACTATAACTTCATTGGCGAGTTGGTGCGCTAAAAAGCAACATGTCACCGCAGTCTTATTACAGCAGAAAGGGGGTTAACCGAGGGGCCCGATTTTTATTAGTCATGTCATAAGAAGCCAAAAAACACTAACACCAACGACATTATACGGCAAATTACTTGGGTTTAATAAATGGTATGGTTTCATTTCATTTTTTTTTATTTCATTTATTAAGCACAAGCAATTTCCCCTATGTTGTCCTTGGCGTCAGGGTTTGTTGGCTTCTTATGATATGACTCCATCTTATACGGTGGCTCGAAGACTCCTGCTCTGCTTCAACAGCTCCTCAAATTCTGAACATCTTGAAGGGGCAGCGCAATAAGACGAATACACAAGGCAGATACACACAGGACAGCGCCGGATGCATCGAACATCGAATGCATCGAACATCATGAGGAACGCTATTATTCACATCGAACATCGAACATCGAATCAGCACTGTCCTGTGTGTTCCTGCCTTGTGTGTTCGTCTTATTGCGCTGCCCCTTCAAGATTTTCAACCAGAACTAACTCGCCCAAATGTCGATCCTTCTCAAATTCTGAACTCCTTTTTTGCGACAGCACGAGAATCTCTGAGTGGACCCAGCCAAGTTATCAAGAACGTTTTGCTTGACAAGCGCACAGCGTCTTCTTAACCCCTACAGTAGTGTTTAATATGGACGCCTGCACAGACGTCCCTAAACGACGAGTTAATTCATGCTATGTATGGCACTTGCACATTACCTCCAAAGTCCACGTAAACTACATTCTGAAAACGTTTATACATATTTATCCCACAAGAATAAAGCCTGCAGTGAGGCACTGGCCGGTTCAGTCAAATGATGCCAGCTTGACCGGAAAATACCACGGAGTCAAAAACATTCAGGCTGGACATGAATGCACTTACGATAAGTGTTTCACGTAGTAGTTCAGCGGAAACCCGCAAGGTGGAGAGAAGTAATTAATGTAGGAAAAATCACACATCCACCCGTTCATAGCAATTGCTACAAAGGAAACCCATACAGCTTCCTCGAAAGAAAAGCCTCAGAGTTGAAAAAAAATTCGTCCTCTTCTGGGACTCGAACCAGGGACCACCGTCTTTCCGGGGCAGCCGCTCTACCATCTCAGCAAGCCAGGCGGCTAGCAGATAGCGGGGCAAAGTCGAATTTGTCGACAACACGAAGCAAAGGCAAGTGTTTGACGTAGTAGTTCTGCGGAAACTCGCAAGGTGGAGAGAAGTAATGGATATAGGAAAAATCAGACATACACCCGCTCATAGGAATTGCTACAAAGGAAACCCATACATCCCATACCATAACCGAGCCGATACAGCCCCTCTTCCGTAGCAATTGCTACGAATGGGTGGGCGTCTGATGTTCCCTATATTAAGCACTTAAGATAAGTAAATATGCATCCATTCTATACCCGTCCATAATGAACCTACCCACTTCGTTAATTATTACTATTTGTGCAGCTAGGTGGTAGAAATGATCATGCAAACGTGGTAAGATTTTGTAATCAAGCGCCACTCTGATCCATAAAATCTGTGAAGAAAACATTCTTGAATACTAACTCTATCATTCTGCGCAGCCTCACAAATCGTGGCTCTCGGACGGCAAAAGACTGATTGCCCCTTTTCTTGCTTTTAAGCAATTTAAGGTACTTAACATGTACCGTTAAAGTATAGTTCACACCTAACATCAAACTCGTTTTTTAATCATTTTTCATTCTTTATTTTACCCTGCTGTCTACAGCTACTTGTTCCCGTTTCCTACTTTTGTTTTGAATTTTCCTTTGTGAATTCACAAATACACTATTATCAGGGTTTACGCCTGCTCATGGGCACTTCGAAAGTATACGCGAATTTGATTGCATTGAATAACCAAACTCTTGCGCGTTGTCTGAAGGAAGTTTCATTTTTTGTGGTTTCAATTTAAAAATGAGGAGAGCAACTAATCACTGCTTCTGTTCACTGTTACTGTTCAAGACTGTTTAGTCAACAAGACTGTTTGAGCTAACATCGGAACAATAGCTTGCTCATCTATGTAAACTTGATTTTGTGCGTCCACAGCACCGATGCATTTTGCGAAGCATAGCAGCGTCTATTGGGACAGTAGCTAATTGGACAAAGCACTAGTGCTTTATATAACACTCTTCACTAAACGCATTACACACTTCGCTTTTCAGGTGACAAAGCGAGGGCTTCCCGTAATTGAACAATTTTACTAGACCCAAATTTCCGGGGCAAAAAATCTGTTGAGTCATTCGCCCTCGCGCACTCGAGGTAACATAGTCAAAATACGCCTATATTTGTCACGTGAAGCTGACACAAGCTCTTGTCGAATCGCTGAGACCAAATCCTCAGGGGTGAGAACATGCATTTTAATTTTATTTGAAATCGCATTTAGATTTCTTGTCAGTATTTGAGAAACTTATATTTTTGTAACTTTTGAAAAGAATTGCAGAAAAAAATACTTTGACCTCTGTTTGCTTCTATGCTTCGGATCTTCCTTCAAAATAATGTTCACCTTTTTTCAGACTTTTTTTAAAAACGTTTTAATGAAATATTTGAAGCACGTATCCCATATTAGGCAGGCATATCCCGGTTTGAGACCTTGTTAATAATATAAATCCAAGTTTGATGTAATCGCATTGGTTTTCGCCTCTACAACTAACTGATACATCGAGCCGCTATGCAAATAAGAGCATTCCAGACAGTTCAGTGAACAGAGCGACTGACGTAATCCCATGGCGTCCTCGCAACATGCCGGCTTCTGCATCATTATGGACATACACACATCTTGGAACGTAAAACCAAAACTGGTAATGAAAGAGGTGTTATAGTAAACTATCTATGTCCCTTTGAAGCTTGTCAATACTTCCTCTGAGATCTTCAGGTCAGGCACCTTTATTGACAGCTCAAAAATAAGAAGACGAAAATTTCATGTCTCCACCTAATTAAAAGCGCTAATCTTTCCATTTAGCTGAAGCTGTTTTATTTAGGCGGGCTTTCAACGAGAACACAAACCCCATCATATGAAGATGAAATGTACGATCTATATTTTTCGTGCACCCCTTTCTACTTATTCCTTATATTCATCAGTGCAGCAAAATGTAAAGAGACATAACGCCCAAATATTTGCGTGCGTACACACATACATAATTTTCCATTTTACTTCATCGGTTGTTTACAGACGGGGAAACTTCATATATTTTGGTTTCCCAAGTACTACCAAAGTCGCATCTTCCGGATAGCCTAGTGCGATTACGCAATTACACTACGCACTTGTTGGTTTCGGATGAGTCTCGACCACGTATGACGGCCTGAGCCCATTTACGACGCCCGAATATTGTTAGCTATCAGTTGCTGCTGTATAATAATTGAAAATTCACGTGCATTCCAGGTCCATCTGAGTGCCCTGAAGCGATCAAGCAGCGCTGTCGAAGGGACAACATGACCTGCGTCATGAGGGGGAAAATGCCTGCTTGTACAGGTAAGCACGAATTATCCCTCAAAATCATTGTTTGTACTACCGTCGTAACAAATGGGTGATCCTAAATGGAGCTACTATTTGTATTCGTTGGCGCGATTTGCTACAGGGTCATAAATTTGCTTTAGCTATTTCATCCAAGCAGCGCGACATGTTAATTTTACTGCGTAGAATAAAGTGTAGGTAAAAGATCTGAAACTGACGTTGAACAGCGCTAATAAAACAAGGGCACAAAGAAACAAATACCACAGACAAGCGCTATGAAGTTCAAATTATGAACCGACTAGCCCTCATCAACGTCTGATTAAAATTTATAAATCTGCAAATTCTGCAATCTGCATAAATAAAAGCTGTAATCTCGTTGCACGAAGAGAAAGCGAACGGCGTATATTCCTTCCATTAGCATTATGAGATTTGAATAAGAGTTTCTCGCTTCTTGGATTCAAAAGCAAACTTTTTTTTAGATTCGCTAGAGGTATATAGGAGGAGCAGGGGAAGTTTTTGCTCTTTCAAATAAAGATGTGGCGTGACCTATTGCCTTCAGTTGTGTCTTTGCACTGAATCTTCTCCCTCATCCGTCGAGAAGGTGAACCTTGCCAAGGGACTGCATTTCGGCGGAAAACCTCGGAGGCGACGGCTGCTTCGCACGGTTTCTGCAGTGCCAGAGGTACCGGCGTCGGGGGCTTCTGGTTCAAGATCAGCGAACACAGGGTGGATGCGTACCCGTCGCTTTAACCAGTTTGTGGCGGGTGGAAAAGGCAAGCAGTCAGTTCCAAGCGAACGGCCGTTTACTGTTCGTTTCTGCAGGAGCTACCACGCACAGTTGTACCACGCAAGAAGAGAGACTACTTCTCCATGCGGCTAGACGAAAGTTAACCGTCCCGTCCCAAGAAAGGAAAGCTGGGGAGATTTTAAATGCCACAAGGAGAAAAGAAACGAAATTAGAAACACAACAGACGTGATGACAGGGGCCGCACAACAAAGTTTGTGGATGGAAGTCAGCGCGAGTGGTAGGACTTCATCCTGGTAACGTGAACAATGTCAGAGGAAAAAGGTCTACGGGAGAGGTGCGAAGTGTCGGCTGGGATAACTTCGCAGTTGATAGGACTTAGATTATGCAAAACTATGTAGGGTCCAAAGTATCGGCGCAATAATTTTTCTGAGCGGGCTCGTTCACGTATAGGGGTCCTAACCCACACGAGAACTCCCGGGTTTTATGTGACGTCTCGATGGCGTATGTTGTATCCACGAGCATCTTGACTTTGTCGGGATGGAACTCGTCGCCGTGCAAGGTGCCGCGCTGCTTCGGCACGCTGAACAACGGCGTCTGTATCTGGTGTGGTAGGTTGAGACGAAGTTTGTAGGAGCATCACGTCGAGCATAGTGGTGACATCGCGTCCGTAGACCAGACGAAAAGGAGGACATGCGGTGGTTTCGTGAAGCGCAGTATTATACGCCGATGCCACACACGGGAGCAGTTCGTCCCAATTTTTATCATCCGTGACGACAGACATAGAAAGCATATCCGCAATCGTTTTGTTGAGACGCTCAGTTAACGCGTTAGTCTGCGGGCGATACGCCGTTGCCGTACAGTGCGTTGTTCCACTTAACTGCAGGGTATCTTGGACCAACTGGGTGGTGAAGGCCATACCGCAGTCTGTGACAACGACAGCGGGAGCCCCATGTCGAAGCACAAAATTTTTGACAAAGAAGTTGGCTACACCTGAAGCAGTTTGTACTGAACGCCTTGTGTTTCGCACTATCTAGTGAGGTTATCAGTGGCGACAAGTATCCAGAGGTTATCAGCCGAAGACTTGGGAAATTGGCCGAGCAAATCCAATCGGACTTGTTCAAAAGGTGAGCAAGGAGCTCATACAGGCCGAAGCAGACCGGCTGGTTTCAGTGGTGGAACATTGCGACGCTGGTAATCTCGACAACTTCTGACGTACTGCTTCACGGTTCTTGTGAGTTTTCGCCAGTAGAAGTGAAAGTACAGTAGAAGAGTACAAGTGTAACCAAGATGCCCGGACGTTGGTTCATCGTGGCATGCACGTAGAATGTCGTCGCAGAGAGGAGCGGGAACATCGAGCAGGAAAACGGCTGCAGTAGGACGAAAGTTTCGCTTGTATAGGATGTCGCCACATATGCAGTAAGAGGACAAGTCACGCGCGAACTGCCGCGGGGGTTGTGGGCGGCTTCCATCAAAGTATTCAATCAAGGGCTGGAACTCGAAATCTTGGCGTTGCTTGTGATCTGCGTTTAAAAACGGAACAGTACAAAGAAAACCAGAGTCGTCGTCAGTATCTAGTGGTGCGGTTTCCACGGGGGCGCAGGAGAGACAGTCGGCGTCCGTGTGTTTCTGGCCAGACTTATAGACGATTGTCACATCAAATCAATGCAACCGAAGTCTCCATCTTGCGAGACGGCCTCAAGGATTCTTGAGATTCGCCAGCCATCTGAGAGAGTGGTGGTCGCTGACGACGCGGAAAGGGCGTCCGTGTAAGCATGGCCGGAACCTCTGGAGCCCATACACCTGTGAAGCATTCCTTTTCTACTGCTGAGTAATTTTTTTCAGGAGCAGTCTACGTCGCGGCTGGCATACGCAATAACGCGTTCAACACCAGCTTGAAACTGCACGAGTGTCGCTCCGAGACCAACGTTACTAGCATCAGTGTGGACTTCTGTGTCGGCCTCGGTGTGAAAGTGACCAGGTATGGGTGGTGTCTGTAGACGTGGCGGAATGTCGCGGAAAGCGCCGGATTGTGCCGGGCCCCAATCAAATGTGACGTCGTTTTTGATGAGTCGTTGCAAAGGCTCGGCAATCTAAAAAAATTGGTCACATACGGCGGTAATACGAGCCAAGCCCTAAATATTGGTGGACATAGTGATTTGTCTTCGGTATCGCGAACAGAGCAACTGCCTTGGCTTTTTCAGGGTCAGGGCGCAAACAGGTGCTGCGAACAATATGACGAAGAAATTAAAGCTCCACGTAGCCATAGCGACATTTTTCGGGCTTTAGAGACAGGCCGGCATTGCGGATGGCTTGAAGAACCGCCTCAAGCCATTGGATGTATTGCTCAAACTTGGTGGAAGAAACAACTACATCGTCTAAGTAGACTAGACACGAGTGCCACTTGAGGTCAGGTATAACTGTGTCGATCATGCGTCGAAATGTGGCCGAAGCGGAGTACAATCAAAAAGGGAGGACCTTTAATTGAGAGAGACCGCCGGGTGTTATAAATGCCTTTTTTTCCTGGTCCCCTTCGCAAACCTTAATCTGCCCGTACCCACTACACAGACCCATTGAAGAACAGTAGCGGGCATGTCGCAGGCGATCCAAAGAGTCGTCAGTCCGAAGAAGGGGGTAAATGTCTTTTTTCGTGATCTTGTTCAGTTTGCGATAATCGACACATAGTCGTAGTGAACCATCTTTCTTCTTAACTAATACAAGAGGTAAAGCCCAAGGACTTGTCGCTGATTGAATGACATCATCGTCTCGGATTTGTTTAACTTGATGACGAATAGTATCCTGTTCTCACTGCGACAAGCGATAAGCGTGTTGGCGAGCAGGTTGGACGGTCGATTCAGTCATTATTCTGTGTTTGATTAAAGCAGTCTGCTTGACGTTCAACGTGGTGGTGAAACAGTCGCAAAATGACGATAGCAGAGTGAGGAACCTCTCCTTTTCCGGTTGGTCGAGCTGTGGGTTGACGTTGATGTGAATAGTCAGGTCCACATCGCTTGGTTCCGGAATAGAGCTTGTCGTTACCGAAGTACAGGCGTTGGACTGCGCCACTGTTTCAAAGTAGGCCATGGTGGTATGCCTCGCAAACTGCTTGAATTCGCCACAGAAGTTGGTAACTAGGATCGTGGTTTGCCTATTTTGGAGCTCTACCAGATCTCGTGCGACACCGACTTAGGGATAATTAACCAATAACGGTTGTTATAAGAACTGGCGATTCATGTGGTGACTCGGTCGGCCGAGTACATTCATGGTGCAGTCTTGCTTTTTGCTTTGTTTTTTTTTTGTGTGCGACGCGGCTTTGATTCACACGAGATCTTTCACTGCTAACGAAGAAGGGCTTCACGTATCATTTGGCTTTGCTGTCTTTCCCCGCGCGCTTATGCATATAGAATTCAATATTTACAAGCGCTCTGCGTGGCCGTAAAGCAGTTGCAGTCACCGCTTTGTGGTGGCTTCCTTGTCGGTCCCTGCCAATTTGTTGTGCACTGTGATCGAATAGAGTAACATAGTTCCAAACATTGTTGTTAATTTTGTACGTCTACGATTTTGTTAATCTTGGTCCCCAATCAAAATTGTGCGTGCGGAAGTCCATGTGACACAGTTTTTTACTAGCTGATAATTTGATATAGGTTGGTTTAATCATTTTTAATGCGAACGAGTGTGCATTTAATTACGATGCGTTTGAGCGGAGAAATTTTGTTTGGCCCCTAGATAAGTCTTTGTCTTAAACTGGTACGCTCAGGCGAACGCGTACTCGATTACAAAACTACAGGTTCACCATCTTAATGCCGCTGTTCTCCTGCAGTGCACTGTCTTTTATGCCACAGAAATAAATCGCTATAGGATGAACAAAAACTAATTGAGAGAAAGAAAGAGAGCGATGCAAAGGAGAGAATGGCAGGGAGGTTAACGGGAGGTAAAGCCTCCTGTTTGTTATCCTGCACTAGGGTAAGGGATAGGGAAAGTAATTGGAGGAACTGTTCAGCCGGTGCAATGAACTGCTCATCACTTAATGCAGCAGCCTGGGCTGCGCCCTCTCACCTGTATCGTTAGAGGGAGGGCTGTAAAACGTGTCCATTCTGAGCGAATAAACAAATATTTCATATAAGGTACAACCAAAATCATGCGACAACTTTGGGCGCAAGGGCTTTGCTGAGAGAACGCAAATAACATATTTGAATGGCTTAGTTAAGGCGGCATTTACTTGAAGTGAAGAGCAGATAAAATTATCAAAATTTCTAACCAGAACAGCGCAAAATCGCTTTTCATTAGCAAAAACGCAAGCTAAGAAATATTGCCAAACAGCCCTAGTGTATGTTGGGCATTCTTTACAAAACGTCTCGTGCTTGAGCTATTTGATTCGAGTGTAGCAGAATTTTAGCTATCTCTGTCTTCACTGACAGCTGTAAGTGTAAGCAACTTTCACCATTTGCATTATTTGCTCACGTTATTTTATATGCATATCACGCTCATTTTTGTGTGTCTTGAATAATGAAGCCAGCTTTTGACGGCTGTGCCTCTGTGTGTGTATAATGTTACCATTCTAGTTTCTTCATCTGTACGCCCATACATTTTTGACCAGATCAAGATAGCGTGCGTGCGAACGCAACTCAATATATGCAAATACGATGGAAGTCAGTATAATATGTGCTACAGCTTGCCGTTGCCTTTTGTGTGCATGTGTATCATTCTGTATATCAGTATAGGCTGGCTTCATACCCTCTTTAGCTAACTCCACGCAACAAACGTTCCGGAATTGGTTCGTTTCATCTTCCATTAAAATTTTTTCTATAGCTTGTCATTATCATGTGAAAAGCGATCGCTGTCAACGTAGCAGCTAAATAACTTTTTGTTCAGTCAAATATCGTGAAGTCGAAAAAGATGAAAAGAACACGTATTCCTTTAAAAAAGCAAACTAGATTAAAACGACAAATCTTGACCTGCCAACATAACACTTGCGATCTTGAAATAAAACCTGCGCCTCAGTGGACCGCACACTGCCACTTTCTAGAACTCGCTTACTATAAGCAGAATGTCGAGCCTAAAGAAATGCCAGTTTATTTCAGGTTCGAATTCAGCGCGCTCCAATTTCGTTGAGGTTCAGTTCCGATTCGCAGAAACAAAAATTCGTAATAAAATCCAAATCAAAGCATTTATTTCAATGAAAGAACAGCTTCTGGGGGGGGGGGGGGGTTGATTGAATAAGCGCTGTTAGTGTAAAAGCTTGACGGGGCCAAAGCAATCCTGACGACGCATTTGGGAGTACAACAATACGTGCCCAACAGCCAGAATGCACAATACGGTAAATGTAAACCACTGAACATTTCGAAATAGTACGCTATACCAATACACTAGAGAAAGGAATGATACGCATACTTATGACTGCCCATAATAGTTGCAGTTCTCATAGAAAAACTAAAATATACACTAAAAGAACACCATGACCTAATCATAGTGTTCATGGCATGACCTAATCTGAAATCAAAACGGGTTTGAAGAGTGGGCACGAACCAGTTGACCAGAAGCATGTTGGTCGAATATGTTTTGATGAAGGTTTAGGATAAATGGTTCTGTGCCTAAAAATATGCATACAACTATTGTGCTCATACTGCATCGGGTGTTAGAAACCAGACCTCTTGTAATTAATATACCTGTAGTTTCCATCTACCTATAATGTTCCTCTCTGGGCCTTTAATTCGCTGATTGGTGTCTGAACTTGAGCTTGTCCTAGCTTTTTTTATGGCATATCGGGCTGTTTTGCAGTGCGCTGATCGGCCGTTGAAGTTGGTAAGAACAGCTTTAAACCTGTATTACGAGAAAAGCCTAGTATGTTAGCGATATTACTGCTGCCTAATTATCGTTTGAGCCAGTTCGTGCTAGCAGTAACGCACAATGTTTCGTTACTGCTAGCGTTGCGAGAATGCTTTGGTATGGCCACACGCATATGCCATAAACCACCAAATTCTTGTTTTCGGCTGTTGTTTTGTTTTTCTCACCCATTCCTAGCTTAAGTTTATGAGGACCATGAAGAGTGCTCAATGCATGCTGTACGTACATGAAAGATTTCACTGTTCTAACAGGGCCTAATTACTTAGATCTATTATTTCATTCTATTCTATTCCTTTTTTATCATAAACCGCCACTCAAGACCAGCTAATTAAGGCGATAACTTAGGCTGAACGCCTTTTGAATCACTGACGAAGTGGGGAAAAAATGAGTTGGAACACAACTGTTACGTGATCATGGTCCATTTATCAGTTAACTTGGCCATGAAATTTACTTGATAGTAAAATCTTGGTATCATAGTAAAGATTATAAGGCAGTCGTGTCGTTCTTGGCGTTGCGATAAGACGGCGCCGATCCCATAACAACTGGCATCGGTTCGGACCCCTGTAGGTGCGGACGGGTCAATGTGGGCCAAAACCGGTGGATTGGCGAGAATCGTGATAAGGCGTGAAAATGTGCCAGCCTGAGAGAAACTCCACGTAAAAGGCACGTCTTTCTTCAGAAGTTCAGTGAGTGGTCGAGCGATTGCTGCGAAATCTTTCACGAACCGCCGGAAATAAGAAGAGCCCCACAAAACTTCGGACGTCTTTGACAGACTGAGGTACAGAAAAAGCCGTTACTGCACGGACCTTCTCCGGGTCGGGTTGTACTCCGTAAGCATCGACGAGAGGGCCTAGCACTGTAATCTGTCGGGGCCCGAAGTGGCTTTTCGAATAGATCAACTGGAGACCAGCCTTGTGCAAGACGTCAACTACAGCTGCGACGCGCTCAAGGTGTGCCTCAAACGTAGGAGAAAACACAAGGACGTCATTGAGCTAACAAAGGCAAGTTGACCAGTTGAAACCTTGAAGCAGAGAGTCGATCATTCGTTCGAACATGGCGGGAGCATTGCATAAACCTAATGGCATATTGGTAAAGGCCAGCTGGAGTGAAAAAATTTGTCTTTTCTTGGTCTTGCTCATCGACGGAAATCTGCCAATCACCAGCTCGAAGGTCGATGGAGGAAAAGTATTTGACACCATGAAGACAATCAAGAGCGTCGTCGATTTGTGGTAAAGAGTAAACGTCCTTTTTCGGGGTGTCTACCAAGTTGACATTTCCAAGTTCCCCGAGTTCTCCAGGTTTTCCCTGAGTGCCATTGAAAAATTCTCTGAGTGACGCAGAAATATGTTTTACGTCAGGACGGGCTGAAACCTCGTCGTCTGATGCTGTCACTCTCTAGTAAGCTTATGAAAAAAAATTTTAGTAACGACTTAATTGAGTTTGAATACTAAGGAGTGGTGTTTATGTTATTCAAAAAGAAAATAGAAGGGAGGGGTTAGTAAAATGCACAGCAAATAAAATGTCTCCAAAAACATTGCAAATCAAGTTGGACATCCTCAAACACGAATAAAAAGCAGATGCATACAGAAGCAAATATTTTCGAACATGAGCTATTTCTATCAACTGATAGAAGGCTCAGTGGTATGAGGCCCGATTCTTGTCACAGTTAATATTCTCTCTCAAGAGCTCGTAAGACTATCTCAGCTGTCGTCCTGACATACTCTCAGCCCCCGCACGACGCCTCAGTGTTGTGTTTCACTGCTTTAAAGAGTTTATTGGGTGTGGATGATGGACACCTGCGTCCCGCCATCAGCCAACACTTTCTTTTTTGATATCACGCTCCTTCAAAACAGCGACAGCACGCTTCCTTTCCCGTTCATTCCTCAATGAAAAGGTTCTTTCTGTTCTTGTCCTCCTGCCGCCACTCGTTCGGCCCACGGACAATTTGAAGCATCTTCTTGGTCAGTTGCACAGTCCAAGTCCGATTTTTCGCACTTCCTAGAGGCTGCGAGAACGTCCGAAAAATCGGCCAGGTCTGAAACCGCCATAGGCACATTCGAAGACGCTCTGAAGGCCTGTCGGCACACGTATTAGGCATATCGGTGCTCATACTGTAACAGAAGATCCCGGATATATGCGTGTATAATTAAGGAATACATATTGTAACCCGTGACAAATGCCCCTTCCGAGGATTGTAATCCTTCACCGCAATAAGTTGCGTATGCTTCACCACGTAACATTTTTGTACTGAGCCAAAGCTGATTTTCAGGAACCAGTGTTCAACGCAGGGTGCTTTCCGAGCTTCGAAGCCAATTGCGAGGACCACAAAGGCATAGTCGGTGCCATTGCTGACAGCAGCTAATTCTTTCAATGAAAAACACGGCACCCAACGGCAACAAGCCTAATAGCTAACGTCGAAGCAGCTAGGTCTAGCGTTGCCGCAGCGGTGTCTACGGCTGCCAGCGGAACTGCGTGCGGTTCCGCTGGTTCGAAGCGGCGAGGTATTCAAAATGGCAGCGGTGGTGGCTTTGATTAATGCCGTTTCAGATCTGCGGTCACGGCAAAAAGTCCGGAAAATTGGACGGTGAAGGGTTCTTGCGTCCGAAATTTCAAACGTTTCGATACATTGATTATATGGGGTACGTGGTGGTGCCGCGAAGCCATCCAAATTATCGGGCATCTGGAAAGTCGGTCGTTGACTGTACACTGGAAACTCCTCCAGCCGACGACAGGGCATCAAAGACGATTCATTACGATTGCTGTCTATTACTCGAGCCAGCATACCGTGACCTCCGGCCCTTTCAACAAAAAAACCGCTCCTTTTCCCTGATAGAGGCACATATTCCCTGAGTTTTCGCTGAGTTCTTCCAGACTACTCAATATCCCTGAGAATTCCCGGTTTTCCCGGTTTTCCCAGTGAGTAGACACCCTGTTGGAGCAATTCGGTTTAGGTGGCGGTAATCAAAGCAGAAACGTCACGAGCTGTCTTTCTTTTTAACGAACACGACCGGCGACGCCCGAGGTCTCGGCGAAGGCTCAACAATCCCTCTGGCGAGCATCTCGTTTTCTTCTTGCTGAATAATTTGCCGCTCTGCCGTGGACACGCGATGTGGTCGGCGGTGAATGGCAACAGCATCACCAGTGTTGATCCGATACTTAACAAGGGACGTCTGACCAAGTGGTCGATCGTCAGCGTCAAATATGTCGCTTGAGGAAAGCAAAAGGCGATATGGGGTGGCTGCTTGGTCAGGTGCGAGGTCAGGAGCAACCATGGGACGTAATGGGCCGTCGAGGTTCAAGGCATGCTGCGGGTAATCAGGAGGATCTCGAGACGCGTCGGGCTGCAAAAGCACTGACGTGGTCGTCTGTCGCTGACCGGAGCGTGACCACCGCTATGCCTTCAGGTAACATTTGTTTCGTCAAGCCCAAATTGATAGCGGGGAGAAACATCCGATTAGCGGCAAGGGTTACTACGGCGTGTGGCAGAGAGATGCATTGCGCCAGGAGGACATCACGAAGAGGTGCGACGATATAGCCGCCATCAGGCACGGTTGCCGTTGAGGCCAATTCGACGAAGGTTAAGCGAACAGAGATACGCGACGAGATAAGCGAACAAACACTGTAGTGCAGAGGGTGTTTGGTTGTTCCGGGCGAACGTCACAGCATACCGGGGTAACAGTCGATGAGGGCAGAATGCATCGTCAGTAAGTCGAGCCCGAAGATTAGGTCATGAGGGCAACTGGTGAGCATGGTTAACAGGAGTGGAACTTGGCGGCCAGCAATTCCTATGCGAGCAGTGCACATAGCCCTGACGGCAACAGTGGCGCCATTGGCGACGCGTACGAGTCGAGGGATGGCAGGCTTAAGAACTTTTTTGAGGCGACGACATAGGTTAGCGCTAATTATGAACTCTTGGGCTCCAATATCAATTAATGCCGTAAACGGAACACCATGTACGTTTACTTCAATTAGGTTCGTGTTTGTGAGGAGCATGAACGGAGGATCTGCACAGGACGAACGTGATGCAGCACTACCTCGAAGAGCTGCACATCCTAGTTTTCCGTCCGTCGGTTTGGCGAGTAAAAGCAGCGAGGCTGGGGTGACTGGGATCGCCGGCGTTGAGGCGACGGCGATCGCACGGAGGAGCGGCTGTCAGGGGCACCAAAGTAGGGTACAGACGGCGACGTGAATAACGGCGAGCGTCGGCGTATGGGCGAGGAGCAAGGAATGAGCTCCAGTACGGCGGCATCCAGGTGGTACGGAAGTGGCGGGATACGTGACCAACGCGGTGGCAGCGGAAGCAGATCGGTTTGTCATCTGGGGTTTGCCATTCAGCCATATTGCGTGGTCTGGGAGCGAAATACTGGTCATTACAGGTTGTGGACATGGGAATGGGTGCCGAATCAGGTCAGGAGACAGAGCAGGCGGTAGGTACGCCAAGGTTTGCAATTTCTTGCCGCACAACTGCTCGAGTGATAGAAATAGCGGGGGCCGCTTGGTCGATGGTACCGCCAGGGGATTGTGGATGAAGGGCGGCCGGACTCGCCGCTCCAATGTCACGGCGAACAATACATATGAGGTTCTCTTGAAATTGTCGCGTGGCGGTAAGTGCGGAGCAAGAGGACGTGGCAGGGGTGTTAACCGGGAAAAGTATGGGACGATGCGGCGGCTTTTGGCTACCTCGAAGCAGCGGCATTCTTTGACGATGGCGTCGACGGTAGAAACGTCGTTATTGACGAGCAAGTCGAAGGCGTCGTCCGTGATTCATTTTACGATATGGCCCACCTTGTCAACCTCAGTCATGTGCTCGTCGACTTTTCGGCAAAGCGCGAGCACTTCCTGTATGTAATAGACATACGATCCGGCCGACGACTGGACACGGGTGGCAAGCTCTTTTCGCGCAGCCTGTTGGCGACCTGACGGGTTGCCAAATAGAAGCCGCTCTTTGAAAATGTCCCAGCTGGAGAGCTCGATCTCATGGGTGAGAAACCAGACACGCGGTGTCCCGTGCAAATAAAAGATCACATTGGCAAGCGTGATGGTAGGGTCGCAGTGGTCGCTTTGGCTATAACGCTCATACATGCTCAGCCAGTCGTCGACGTCAACGTCATTTTCGGCGAAGGATGTCCCAGGATCACGGAGACTAGGGACCGTAACGTACGTACGCTGTGGTTGGCGCCGCAGGTGTAGGGGCGAGGAGGTGGTTCCATCGGAAGCCATGGCTAAGAAGACGACGGTGAGGCCGCTTCAGAGCTCCGTGGCGAGGACGGCGAACGTTCCACCTCCACCCCAGTGTTACGCGAAGGGCAAATCAGTAAGACTAGCGACCATGTACAGGTTTTATTTATAACAGCGGTTGCGGCGCTGACCGGTTAGATTCATCGCGCGAGCCCAGTTCGTTGTTCCTCCTGTTTTCTCGAGTGATGGCGCCCACGCGCCTCGTTCAATCAATCAAACACCACACACATGTAGCAATATGAATTTTCGAGCTATCTACACGATTGATAGCTGACAGATTAGAAAAGGACATTATTCCAAGCCCGAGGCGCATTTGCACGGGTAGATGGAGCGTGTTACGCCCACGTATTCATGTTGTTAGTGGTTGCAGTTAAAATCCGTACACCTCTAATATACCGCTACGATTGCTGCTGCTTACGAATTTCCGTCAGTGACCTGTTAGTTCAACACCAAAATGAGCTACTGGGAGCCATGAACCCGTACATCTTCATCGAACGACTTAACCTACAAGTATTAAAGAATGCTTTACCAGCTTACGATATTGATGACGAAAATATCGTTTTATCCGAAACAGTTTTTAACACCAAGCGAAAGTTACTCGGAGAGTAATATTCAGTTAGTGGAGATGTGCCGGCGCGTGTGGTGCCGCTTGAGTAAATAAAAACTTTTCAGCTGACTACTTTGCGTAACAACTCTAAAAAGAAAACAGCAGATTAGAATGCAATGACAGATTGCGTTGATCGTCAGATCAAGCAACCCGTGCAATGCACTTATTTCTGTGTCGCTTGTGTCTTTGGCCAATCCACTCCTCCAGAAGCAAACAAGCAGTGTGGAAAAGCTTGGTAGCTTGTTTGGCATAAGGGGTAATTCCCGTATGCAGAAATGCATCTTGAAGCCATCTTGACTATGAACAATATTTTCCCAATGAAGCTGTGTCTTCCCGAAATGAGAACACGACCGACGGCATACCTTATAAACATATCGCCGCCATTTAGTCTCTTGTGATATACTGTAAGCTAGTGAGAGACGTGAACATTCAAAAACGAGTTAAAGCGGTGTAATGGGCAATTTATTACCTTACGTTGAGAAGATGGATGTGTTTTGTTAAGATTTCTAAGTATCTTAGTTGTTTTTTTTCTTAGCTATCGTTTAATCATGCAAAAGATTGTATATACGCCAGTGTATTTAGCACATTATATATATTGTAATGAAGCAGACGCGCCCCTGTGTATGTGCCGTCAGAAAAGGAAGACCAAGGGCCGTGCCGTGATCGCGAGCGAGGCCCGTGCTACGGACAGCCCTTGCAGTGCCTTGATTTACTTAGCGTTCCACAACGTTGTCGACGACAATAAACCTCGTCGCAAAATATATATATATATATATATATATATATATATTTATATATATATATATATATATATTGACACGTGTACTTATCTTTATCGGGCAACCACGTTTCGCCGCTTAACAACTGTAATCGCACAGCGAGGGACGCGCCTGCATGTATCCGACGTTTCTGGAAAGTTATCGACGCTTCTATCCGCGTGTCTGTTGTCACCGAACCTTGTGTTATCAGATTTCATCGCGTGACACGAATGGTGTAGAACTTTGTGGAAGACACGCGGGTCCCATCAGTTATTCTGGAACATTCGACGACTGATCTATAAAAGCCGTCGCGCTTGACCCGCTAATCAGTTTTCCGACGATCGCCGACCGTGTTCGCCGCTATCGTTGTGCTATAAGTGTAGCCTGTTTTTGTGGGCACAGGTTCGCCCAATAAAAGCTAGTTTTGTATTCCACCGTATTGCTTCTTTCTTATATATATATATATATATATATATATATATATATATATATATATATATATATATATATGTGTGTATTTATATATATAATCGTGTCGTATATGTTTTATACGAAGCATCTGCTCATTTTAATGTTCTGACCCTAGAGAAATCATTAGAGGTCACGCCTTGCAAAGGCTGTGGGTATGAAAGTGTAGACCAGTATATTCTGATTGTATGTACGCGGCACTTTGTGCGCAATTTCTTTCGCGTATTTTTCCCAAATGTGAAAATATACAAGGTATATAAGTAAGTATGACTTCCAATCCGCGGTAGTGAAGCTAAAAGTATCAGAAATCCATCTTCGCAACGAAGTCATTCGATATGAAATTTGAACCACGATTACGAAGCATACACAAGGCATACGCGACCATTCAATCGGTCATATTGCTTTTATTACTCAATGATTTTGTTACCGACTCAACTTTTACCACTCAAAGCTATCCAGAAAGAAAGCACTAAGTTTCGACAGACGGTTCTATCGTGAAAGACGACCAAAACCAAGCATTTTGTGATTTAAGAGTGCAACTACTTGGGCTAGTTGAAATTGAATGCTGTGACGGAGTGCGTTTCCAGGACAGGGACTGAGTAAGGCACACAGATGAACAAACGGCTGTTGTTTGTTTACTTGTGTGCCTTGCTCTGTGCCAGTCTGAAAAGCGGGCCGCGCCACAGTAAGCCATTAGGTGAATTCACAGTGCTGTAACATGACAGAATGCCAGGACTTGGCCAAAATATTCAACTCGTTGTAAAACCTTCACTGTGTTTTCTTTCATGCAGCGCCACCCCTGAGCACCCGTAAGTAAGAGCATTTCTCTTTTTTACGAACTACACTTTCCGCAGGTGATAAGCTTTAAAATGACAGAAAGCTGAGCTAGTTGGTAAGGATTGATTATGTAAAATAGAAGTGAGGAGTGCAGATAGGACACAAGAGTAGAGAAGTGGAAAACACTTCTATAGTCGGCGTTCGTGTTGTCCACTTCTCTACTCTAATAATAAGCTTTAAAATGGACTATTATTTAAAGAGTCCTCCACCCAGGTTCGGGCTTTGTACGCAAACGAGCGTGGCGCGCAAACCACTTTGTGCCTGCGATGCTAGTGGAAAGTGAAGCGTCTGGGTGGCGCGAAGACGTTTGACATTTCAAACGGAAGACCGCACGTGCTTCCTGCCGAGGGAACCGCGCTTCGAGCGAGAGGGTCGAGGTTACACGCATAAGACAGACTGCTTGCAACTTCTCCGTCCCTGGCACGTGACTTCGCTTGACCACGCGATGTAAAACGGGCGATGCCGCCACCCAGACTGCAGCACACGGCACGACATTTAGAGAAGACAAAAAAAAAATCAGCAGCGATTGCGATGCCACCCAATGCGATATTTTAGCGCCGCTCTACAGGCGTTTTGATTTCACGATATATTGAGGCATCACACAGT
The DNA here is from genome assembly GCF_023375885.2 of Dermacentor andersoni. Lineage (NCBI taxonomy): Eukaryota > Metazoa > Arthropoda > Arachnida > Ixodida > Ixodidae > Dermacentor > Dermacentor andersoni. The sequence goes on from NC_092821.1 coordinate 98,101,949, forward strand.
TCACCGCACCGAACGGCAGAGCCGCAACGCGTGGCGCTATGCATGGGTGCCCCATGTAACTTGAGCCAAACTTTACAAATATGCAAATTTCCCGTAGCTGGAGAAAGCCAAGGTAATGTTGTCTATGCGGAAAGAGAACGTTAAGCGACGGTCGAAGCGGCAGCTGCTGCGGCCAGCCTGACTTCGAAAAACAGCGCCTTGCTGACGTGGCTCGAGTCACACGCAGATGTGCGGCGCCGATGATTATGGCGGATGAGGACTCGCGGTGGTGACGACGATGCTACTCGTCAAATAGATTCCTTAAAGGGCGGCACATAGCGATTGACACATAACCAGTGGTTTAGGTTGGCGTCAAAGATGCTGAGGATTATGAAATAGCGGCACTGACCCGCGGTTCATAATCATTGACCCGAGTTGGTCGGACGGCTGGATTCGATCACGGTTCTCTCAGCACAGCGGCCCGATCAAGTACCCATTTGGCTATAGACTACCCAATGACCCAAGTTGGAGCGCAAATGGTTAGAACAAAGAAACTAACCGGAAATTGCGGGAAGTATCATAACAATGCTAATCACTATACAAAAACATGTCTGCTGATCGCCGATATTGTGGCTAGCTAAACTCTCGCATTCAGTCCTCTTCCTCAGCTTGATGACGTCATCACTCGTGCCAAACAGTCGGCGTCACGGTCTCACCTTTCGACGTTACTTCCCTCATTTTTTCCTGTCGTAGTGACAACCTCTCGATTTCTAAACCGCCCGCCATCCTCGTCTCCATAGTCCAACCACAAGCACCCAGCACAGCGTCTAAATACATCAGACGACACAAAACCGTTGCACTTAAATGAAAAGCTATTTCCTTTCGATAAGTTATTTGAGCCTATGCCACATAAACAAGGTTCCCTCCTTGCTTTTGATCGCTTTTGTGGTTCAGTAACGGTACATGTTACTCATTTGTCTTTCGGCTGTCGATGACGAGCTGGTACTCGGACGATGGCATGCAGCACGTTCGCGTTAACACTGGTGCTCAAGCGGCAGTTATTCGCCAGTTATCTTATGCGTTGGGCGCCGCCTTCCCTACATCGCAGAATCGCTTAACAATGTGCTCTTTGCTTTTGCAGCACGACCGACCACGCCACTACCAAGTAAGTTGCTACACCTAGCGCGTGTGTTTCGTTTCGCAATGGTACTTGAGGAGAAACACTTACCTCTAAAGTTAAGGAATTCTTTTCAAATGTGCAAGCTTGCCCCCCCCCCCCCCCCTCCCGCCCCCCAGAACAAAAAAAACTTTCTTGTTTGATTATAACCTTTGAGTTTGCTTGTATGAACGTTCGCTCCTTGCTTCATGTTATGGTTTGTTAAGCATTCACATTTCACTACTGAATTTCGCCAATGGGTAATAGATTGATATCAAGAAATGGGCTTGCAGTACATTAATTTAACGGCACCACTTTGCCATCTGGCGCTGAATTGCTGGAAAAGTTGCCACGTTTCTTGACGGTCTGATCGCCAATTTCTGTACTATTTTGTATACACTACCATTGCCAAAGCCAGAAATTACACTTTAACTCCCGGACTTGGCAATTATCCTTTGATAAGAAGCTTCGAGGTTGTTCAGGCTTGTTATTAAAGAAGTCATCTTTTTATATGCAGAAGGCTGCCTTTTCTGATCGTTTACTGTACGCTGGCTACTCCGAAGTGATAATTTCATCTGTTAGTGAAAGTGTGGTTCGTGGCGTCGAGAGAATAAATGACCAAGGTAGTAAAACCAAACTAGAAGGAGAAAGGAAAAACGGAGTAGTACCGTATGTACACAAGTTGGCGCATGGGCTTAAGAACTTTGCTTCAAGGTACATCATTGATGTTCGTTTTTCCGTGAAACATAACATACGTCGCATACGCTGGTTAGTCGATAATTTGCTGAAGGGTAAGCAAATAAAGGGAAAGTTCACTGTCAAACATGTCAACTGGTACATCACTTTTGTTATGCAGGTTGTATATGTAATTACGTTACCTTGTGGTAGGGAGTACGTGAAACGAACGACGCGTTATGTGAATGTTCGACTTAGGGAGCATGAACTATCTCTTCAAGGGGTTGCGATACTTCATCTCCCGGAGCATTGCAAGTCGTCAGATCGTCACCCCTGTTTTAAAAAAAAAACGTGAGATTTCTAAACAGGCGCACCAATTGACAAAACAAGTCGCTTAGGGTTACAATGTAAACATTATGGACAAGGCATGTATCAGCGAACCATCTGTCGCTCTTCATGACAAGGAACTGTGTTACGTATGTCAATTTTGATTATGCGTCATTTGGTCACAGTGGTCTCGATGTATCTCTGTGCCTCATCCATGTCATGGTCGTGAACTGGCATATATGTGTGTGTGTGTGTGTGTGTGTGTGTGTGTGTGTGTGTGTGCGTGTGCATGTGCGTGTGCGTGTGTGTGTGTGTGTGTGTGTGTGTGTGTGTGTGTGTGTGTGTGTGTGTGTGCGTTGGACATAAATAAAATATCAGTTGGGAGTCAGTGCCGTGTCGTCGTTTTATACCTTCCATTTGTCCGTGTGTAGTGTTGCGCTGGAACGAACCTTACTATGAATTCAAACATATTGCGTGCAGCCACTCTCGTCCCCGCAGTGGAGGTCCTGTTGGCGGACGAGGTAGAGCGGCAATTCGGCCGTCTTCCCACTATGCTGAACCTTGACGACTGTGACGCCATGTGGTCGGACGAGGGCTCCAATGTAGATGTGCAGTGCGACATTCGTTGTCATACAGCTGGCCGATGGAAGCTACTGGAAGAACTGCTTGTAAAGTATAATTGACACAGCAGTTCCCGTGTCCAGTGTGATTTCTAGCAGAGCACCGTTTTCAATTCCGCCAAAATACCCTTGCGACTTGCCAAAGCCACTCGATCTGTAATGTCAGTAGTCGGCTCCTGCTTCGCAACCTTTATCGTTTTCAAACTGCGTGTTTAATTTTTTTTTTTTTTTGCTTGTCTGCAAATGTGCTCTCATCGCTACGAAATGCCTTTTCCTTGCACACTTATTACAAGTCTCCTTGATATGCGGGCATACTCAATGATTGTGGTTAAGGGTCCCCCAGAGGGAACAAGTCGGTGGCAGCTTACCGGCCATGGCTCTTATCTTGAACAATTTAGTGGGCACTTCTTTGTCCCCCGTTTGCACTAGGTGCAGCTGCGTGCTCCCCCTGGCTCGAGTCTCGGCAGCGTTCTTCCCGGGCTGCTTCCAAGGACAAGGTGCCGTCGACTGCTTTCGGCAACGTCATCGGTTTCTCCTCTTCGGTAAAGAGCACTGCATGCACGTCCTCCCGGAGGAGCCCGCAGACGAAGCCCATCCCGGAACACTTCATCTAAATAGGTTTCAAATTCGCCGTTCTGGGACATCATGAGGTTTCACCATCTACTCAGACTGTGTCTCGGTATCTTGCCTTTGTGCTGCGCCCTCCAGTAGGACTTGTCCCGCTTGGCGTTGGAGCTGAGTGGGCTGTTCATCTCGTCGCAACCATTTACCGCCGTCAATGACTTCAGAAGCCCATAGGTTTGTGGGCCGAAGATGCTCATCCATGTGTGAAGGTTTTCGCTGCCAGGAACAAGATTCACCATGAGAAACGATGTGAATATCTCATGATAGGCTGCTCAATCGCTTGTGATATTATCCAGCGGCTCCATTCGGCCAAGCTGTCCAGCAAATGTGTATTGCCATTTCTTTGCCAGCTATGCGCACAAAGCAGCAATCGGTGTCTCAACTCATCCAATATAGAAACTTAAGCTGAGGCTAATCACTGGGACACTTGTTTTCTTGAGAGTACCAACGGGCTGTTTCAGCATCTCTTCCGTCCCACCCTCGTTGCCAAGTGTTACGTGTCGGCCAGGAGCGGATAAGGCAAGCTTCCAAATGAAAACGGCGTTTCTTGATCGGCACTTACGGGCGCATAGTCACATCCGAAATGAGCAAAATATCGCACTGAGCACGGCTTTTTAAGCACTCGCTTATACAAGCGTATAGAATGTAGTCTGTTTATCAGGCACGCGATCGCCGACAGAACAGTTGGGGCCGCGAAAGGACCGATGGAGTGAAAAATGCAAGGAATAACGTTAAGGGACAGGAAAACATTGGTGGGGATAAGAGAGCAAACCGGGTAAGCCGATATTTTAGTTCACATTAAAAGGGGAAACAGGAGCTGGGCAGGCCATGTAATGCGTAAGAGAGATGACGGGTGCTCTAACAAAGTTTCAGAACGGGTGTCAAGGTAGAGGGAACGCAGTCGAAGACTGCGGAGAACTAGTTGGTGTAATAAAATTACAAAATTTACAGCCATACCTTGGAATATAGTAGCGAAAAACATGGATATTTCGAAATCTACCCTTCTCCGCCTGGGGCTTTTCCCTCCCTTCTATACTTCCCTGGTAAAGTAGCATGTAACCGAATACTTCTATATGTTTTATATGTCCTACCTAGACGTCCTGCGTCAGCCACGCTTCCTTTTCTATCAGTGCATGCTAATCGGCAGTACATCTTTAGTTTTTTAGGAGTATGCTGCTTAGCACAAACATTTCGGAAGCCACCGGCTTTAGCAGCATTTTCAGGGCATGTCTCTTGGTGAACTTTCGTTGTACCCTATTCAGCTACAATTCCCGTTCTGTCCTACTTGCAATACTTCCGTCGTTGTTTCTCCATTTCTCTTAAGGTATTGGCTAACTTGGCTTGATCTTTCCAGCAGAAGAAACGTTCCCAAACACAGAGGACGGTGAGTAATCAACACGTATAACTTCATTTTCGGGGAGTAAATATTGATCCTGAGAATGTATAATACACACGTAAAGCTGTTCCTGTTGTTGCCACCGTGGAAAATTTAATTCCTAAAGCACAGTTTTATATTTATCCGAACACATTTCTTTTGCGCATTTTCTCTACAAAGAACAAGCCTTTGTAGCGTTAACGACCGTGTTGTGGTTCCTGCAGGGGCTTAAACGTTATGTATTGATGCTCTGTATGCCTAAGCAAGAAATTGCAGGTTATCGTCAGTTATCCTGTTCGACGAGATGCCCGACATGCCGCGTCCATCAGCGATTGGGAAACTAGCGCATCCCTTTTTTCACAATGACCGCAGATAACAGATACTAGGTGCACGCACTTTGAGTTTGTGATTCAAATTTATTCATAAAAGTATGCGACATGTCTGGCTCTACAAAACGCTTATGTTTATTTAACACATAAATACGAACACCCTTAAAGTTCTAAGTTGTTTTATTTTTTCCATATACATGAAGTAAAAGATACACTTTATGACTTAACACATAGTCTGTCTCTAGTAAGGTGTATCCTAAGGTGTAAGGTGTATAGTAAGGTGCAACCAGTATAACCGCAAGTGGCAACAAAATGTTTGATGAAGCAAACTGGCACAAGAGAGATGAGCCTCTTTGCCAAAATTAAATAATTGCAATGTTACACGGTGACTTTATAGCAGAAAAAAGACAACCTATGAGAAACATTTAGTACCCCGAAGGGATAGAAAGAAGCTACTATAATTAGTCTGTCGATCTTTGCAGAGAATGCGAGCCTTCATACTCGAGCAGAAAAATCACTGTGTTCGAACGGCATGCATATCACCGTCCGGCTGACGAAAAATTAAGAGCTTGTTTTATACGAAGCAGCAACTCAAAGTTCTTACGCTAGGCAGAGCATTAGAGCTCACGTCTTGTACAGGCTGTCGGTATGATAGCGTGGTGAAGTAGACCAATATATTCTGATTGTATACATGCGGTACTTTCGGCCCGGTGTCTTTCGTAGATTTCTCACGAATGTGAAAATCCCATGGTATATATAAATAAGCACGTCTTGGAATCCGCGCTGATGAAGGTGAAATGCAGCAGACACTCAACATCGCTACAAAGTCGCCCGATATGAAATATAAACCACGATTACGAAGCGTACGCGAGGAACGTTATTATTACTACGGTGGAATTGCTGTTACGAATCAATGATTTAATTGAGATTATTGGGTCATCTTGACCAATTGTGTGCGAAGAACTTTGCTAGCGTACATTAGTAAACCATCTCTAAAAATCACAACGCTCATGTTTAAGAGGAAGCTTTAGCTCGGGCCCAACTCCAACTCGGCCTATTCAAATACATGTAAAACGCAAAAGCGTTTTTCTGAGATAAACCCTGGACCGATATTAATGAAGTATGCTGCATTTGAGAGAAAGTCATATTCTAGTGACTGTTGGAAGCGAAATTTCGATTTAGGTCCTCAATTTTGTTAAAAGAATTTTCAAAAATTCGGAAGCTTGAAAAAATAGAACGAAGTTTACAAATCCATAACTCTGCATCAAATATAGATATCGTAATTCTGTAAACAGCATCCATTAGACAAATAAAAGCGGACAAATTTGATATATCATTTTATATCTTACGTGAACTTGTTACGTTGTTTACAAACGTTCTGCAATAGCTGTATTTCCATATTACAAAGTTTTTCAGATTCATGCACAACATATCAATTTTGTCCGCTTTAAATTTACTGTTAGATGCAATTCACAGAACGGCATTATCAGTTTCCGTTTCTGAGTTAGAGTGTTGTAAACTTGATAGTTTCGTTTTTTGAAAATTTTTGATTTTTGCCAATTTTTAATAAAAAGTTGAGCTCCTAAAAAAAATTCGACACCAACAGTCACTATATTGTAAGCTTTTCTTTTAACTGCAACAAACCTCGTTAAATTTGGTGCAGTGGTAGCCGAGATAAACGAATTCTCCTTTTACATGTATTTAGGTAGGAGCACCCGAGCTGAAGCTTCCTCTTAATAAAGAACAGCACTCGTTTATAATGATGGTGTTTCAAGACCGGTAAACGCGAAAATTTGTTATTCTCTCGCAAGCCGTTCTTCCACAACCGTTAGGCAAGTGCTCTGAAGATGTGTCGCTTCGGCCTGTGACATATGTTGCTAAACTTAGTGACGAAAAATGGTAAATGAGATGCCCAAGATTCTCATTATACCTGCGAATGTCCAAATGCTATAAACTCTGTTTTCTGGCAACGTAGCGATATATACGTTAATTTCACTGTAAAACTAAAACAAGAAATGGCGCTTCTTTGCGGTCTATGCAGGAAAATGGTTGTGATGTTTGAAGATACACACAGAACCGCATCTGTGGTATTGAGCTAACGTTAAAAAGGCGTTTCTTTCCACAAAATCGGCTAAGTTCATGCGGAGAGCGCATTGCTGAGGCGAAATAAATGAAATAAAATTTCGTTGCACATTTGCTTCACTGCTTTTAAAGTGAATTTTGAAACGATAACGCAAAAAAAAATTAATAACGAATTAGTCATATGTCCGCACACTTTTCTACAAGTGGCTTAGCTTTACTGTTGCCTCTAGCTTTCCAGAAGAAAGAGACACAAAGTTTTCAAAGATGGTTGCGTCACCAAAGTCCACGAAAAACCGCCATTATGTGATTTAAGGGTACTGCTTCTTCGCCGAATTTGAATTAAATACTGCGAAGGAGTGCCTTTCAGGGACAGGGAAACAGGTAAACAAACTGAAGCCTTGCTTTTTGTTTATTTGCGTGCTCTACTATGTGCCTGTATGAAAGGCGGCAGGCGCCCCAGTAAGAAATTCGGTGAAATTTTCGTGCCGAAATATGACAGATTGCCAGAACTTGGTCGAAATATTCAACTCATGGTGATATTTTCACTGCATTACTTTCATGCAGGACGGCGCACGAGGCCTCGTAAGTGAGAATTCTTTTCCACGAACTACACGCTCGACTGGTGGCAAGCTATAAAATGCAATTTTATTTAAAGAACCCGTCAGCCAGGTTTGGGCTTTGCACGTAAACAAGCGCGGTGCTTGGATCACATGGTCGTGATCGAGTGTGCAAAGAATAAACTGGCTTGGTGGCGCGAGGACGGTTGAAGTTTTGAACAGACGGCCGCGCGTCCTTCGTCTCGAGGGAACCATGCTCCGAGCGTAACACTGAAGCTCATACAAAATATAGGGAGTGCTCACAAAGTCTCCGACCATCGCACGTGTCATCGGTTAACTAAGTAATGGGCAACGGATCTTGCCGAGACGCAGGAAAGTAACAGAATACAAAAGAAATATAAAGAAGCAGGCGGGGCCTGTCACATGCACCCGACGCGGGATCTCGGCTCCGTTAAGGCACAACGTAGGGAAGGAACGGCAGAACTGACGGGAAAGAGGTGGCTCTGTTTACAGTGATGCTTTCCTCTTAATTGCATGGTGACCCCCCCTCCCCCCCCCCTCCCCCGAACTTATCCTCTGTCCTTTTCTCGTTTTCTCTTCAGTAAATGCTTTCAGCTCGTACCACATAACAACGTTCCCTTTGTACTTTCCATAACTTTTGCGCTTTATTTACGATGCATTTTGGATATTTGCTTTTCGACGGTCAGTGACATCCTGGTACACAAAACATCGAATGCAGGGGATTCACGTTAATGCTTGCGCTCAAGAGGTAGATATTCGCCAGTTATACGTTGGGCGCTGCTTTCCACATATTCTACAACCGCTTAACTATTTACTGCTTTTCTTGCAGCACGAACGGCCAAGACACTGCCAAGTAAGTCGGTACACCTTGCGCTCGTGTTTTGTTGCACGATGTTACATGAGAAAAAGTTAGGCTCTATATAAGGGCTGTTTGACTTCATTAGAATCTTTGAGCATGTATCACCTAAACAAGGCTCTCTTCGTGCTTCTGATCCCTGTTGTGGCTCAATAACTATGAGACTTGCCGAGCCGTTTTTCGACGGCAAGTCATTGTCACATGCTGGTACCAAAAAAAAAGTGAATGCAGCAATTTGTAAAGCATAACTGCTTTTAACACAGCCACTCTACGAGTTGGAATGACATAGTGTGAATTTCAGGGAGAACGCTAAGTTGTCTTGGCTCCAGGAAGCGGAAATATGGTTTAGGAGCGGATATTTTTTTTTCAGGATTAGCAAAATTTTATTTAAAATATAGCATTACGAAGTTGATCAATCAGTATGTTCCAGTAATACATGTCGCTGTTCTGCGAATTGATTCTCTTAGAGGTGTTTAAAGCGGATAAATTTTGCATACTAATATACAGCCATCTTGAAATCATCAGGTTGTTTGCTATGGTTCTACCAAATGATCTTATAAATTAGTGGCATGTTTCTGAGCGTGTGGACAGCATCAGTTTGCCCGATTCAGATACATTATTGCATGCAGTCCACAGGTGAGTAATAGCATTTTTATAGCTTCTTCACAGAGTTGCGGAGTGAGGCAAAATCTTTCAGCAATAATTGTTGCTTGGTTGTTGGTGCGGTAGCTTCGGTAACCACCTAAACCTTCACTATAACTTCATTGGCGAGTTGGTGCGCTAAAAAGCAACATGTCACCGCAGTCTTATTACAGCAGAAAGGGGGTTAACCGAGGGGCCCGATTTTTATTAGTCATGTCATAAGAAGCCAAAAAACACTAACACCAATGACATTATACGGCAAATTACTTGGGTTTAATAAATGGTATGGTTTCATTTCATTTTTTTTTATTTCATTTATTAAGCACAAGCAATTTCCCCTATGTTGTCCTTGGCGTCAGGATTTGTTGGCTTCTTATGATATGACTCCATCTTATACGGTGGCTCGAAGACTCCTGCTCTGCTTCAACAGCTCCTCAAATTCTGAACATCTTGAAGGGGCAGCGCAATAAGACGAATACACAAGGCAGATACACACAGGACAGCGCCGGATGCATCGAACATCGAATGCATCGAACATTATGAGGAACGCTATTATTCACATCGAACATCGAACATCGAATCAGCACTGTCCTGTGTGTTCCTGCCTTGTGTGTTCGTCTTATTGCGCTGCCCCTTCAAGATGTTCAACCAGAACCAACTCGCCCAAATGTCGATCCTTCTCAAATTCTGAACTCCTTTTTTGCGACAGCACGAGAATCTCTGAGTGGACACAGCCAAGTTATCAAGAACGTTTTGCTTGACAAGCGCACAGCCTCTTCTTAACCCCTACAGTAGTGTTTAATATGGACGCCTGCACAGACGTCCCTAAAAGACGAGTTAATTCATGCTATGTATGGCACTTGCACTTTACCTCCAAAGTCCACGTAAACTACATTCTGAAAACGTTTATACATATATATCCCACAAGAATAAAGCCTGCAGTGAGGCACTCGCCGGTTCAGTCAAATGATGCCAGCTTGACCGGAAAATACCACGGAGTCAAAAACATTCAGGCTGCACATGAATGCACTTACGATAAGTGTTTCACGTAGTAGTTCAGCGGAAACCCGCAAGGTGGAGAGAAGTAATTAATGTAGGAAAAATCACACATCCACCCGTTCATAGCAACTGCTACATAGGAAACCCATACAGCTTCCTCGAAAGAAAAGCCTCAGATCTGAAGAAAAATTCGTCCTGGTCTGGGACTCGAACGAGGGACCACCGTCTTTGCGGGGCAGCCGCTCTACCATCTCAGCTAACCAGGCGGCTAGCAGATGGCAGGGCGAAGTCGAATTTGTCGACAACACGAAGCAAAGGCAAGTGTTTGACGTCGTAGTTCTGCGGAAACTCGAAAGGTGGAGAGAAGTAATGAATATAGGAAAAATCAGACATCCACCCGCTCATAGGAATTGCTACAAAGGAAACCCATACCATAACCAAGCCGATACAGCCCCCCTTCCGTAGCATTTGCTACGAAAGGGTGGACGTCTGCTGTTCCCTATATTAAGCACTTAAGATAAGTAAATATGCATCCATTCTATACCTGTCCATAATGAACCTACCCACTTCGTTAATTATTACTCTTTGTGCAGCTAGGTGGTAGAAATGATCATGCAAACGTGGTAAGATTTTGTAATCAAGCGCCACTCTGATCCATAAAATCTGTGAAGAAAACATTCTTGAATACTAACTCTATCATTCTGCGCAGCCTCACAAATTGTGGCTCTCGGACGGCAAAAGACTGTTTGCCCCTTTTCTTGCTTTTAAGCAATTTAAGGTACTTAAAATGTACCGTTAAAGTATAGTCCACACCTAACATCAAACTCGTTCTTCCATCATTTCTCATTCTTTATTTTACCCTGCTGTCCACAGCTACTTGTTCCCGTTTCGTACTTTTGTTTTGAATTTTCCTTTGTGAATTCACAAATACACCATTATCAGGGTTTACGCCTGCTCATGGGCACTTCGAAAGAATACGCGAATTTGATTGCATTGAATAACCAAACTCTTGCGCGTTGTCTGAAGGAAGTTTCATTTTGTGTGGTTTCAATTTAAAAATGAGGACAGAAGCTAATCACTGCTTCTGTTCACTGTTACCGTTTAAGACTGTTTAGTCAACAAGACTGTTTGAGCTAACATCGGAACAATGGCTTGCTCGTCTATGTAAACTTGATTTTGTGCGTCCACAGCACCGATGCATTTCGGGAAGCATAGCAGCGTCTATTAAGACAATAGCTAATTGGACAAAGTACTAGTGCTTTATACAACAGTCCTTACTAAACGCATTACATGCTTCGCTTTTCAAGTGACAAAACGAGGGCTTCCCGTAATTGAGCACTTTTACCAGACCCAAATTTCGGGGGCACAAAATCTGTTGAGTGATTCGCTCTCGCGCACTCGAGGTAACATTGTCAAAATACGCCTATAATTGTCACGTGAAGCTGACACAAGCTCTTGTCGAATCGATGCGAACAAATCCGCAGGAGTGAGAACATGCAGTTTAATTTGTATTTGAAATCGCGTTTAGATTTCTGGTCAGTATTTCAGAAACTTATATTTTTAACAATTTTAGAATACAATTGCAGAAATAAATACTTTGACCTCTGTTTTCTACTCTCCTCTTGAAAAAATCGATGTTTTTTATTCTCAATTTTCATTGGCTAGTTCGACATGTAATATCCCTTGAAAATAAAGTTCACCGCCTTTGTCAGACTTCTTTAAAAAGATTTAATGTAATATTTCAAGCAGGTATCCCATATTGGGCACGCATATTCCGGTTTTACAGACCTTGTCATTAAAATAAATCCAAGCTTGATGTCATCGCATTGGATTTTGCCTTTAAAACCAACTGCTATATCAAGCCGCTATGCAAATAAGAGAATTGCAGACACTTCAGTAAACCAGAGTGAGTGACCTAATCCCATGGTGTCCTCGCAACATGCCGGCTTCCGCGTCATTACGGAGATATGTACATCTTAGAACGCAAAACTAAAACTGATGATGAAAAAAGTATTATAGCAAACTGTTTACGTCGCTTTGAGGCTTGTAAATACTTCCTCTGCAGTTTTCAGGTCACGCACCTTTATTCAGAGCGCAAAAATAACAAGACGAAAATTTCATGTCGGCACCTAATTAAAAGCGCTAATCTTTCCATTTAACTGAAGCTGTTTTATTTATGTGGGCTTTCAACGAGAACACAAACCCCATCATATGAAGATGAGATGTACGATGTATTCTTTCGTGCACACCTTTCTACTTATTTTTTATAATCATCCGTGCAGCAAAGTTTACAGAGACATAAGGCGCAAATGTTTCCGTGCGTACACTCGTACATAACTTTCCATTGTGCTTCATCGGTTGGTTACAGACGCAAAAACTTCATATATTTTGGTTTCTCAAGTACTACTAAAGTCGCATCTTCCCGATAGCCTAGTGCGATTACGCAATTACAATACGCATTTGTTAGTTTCGGGTGAGTGCCCACCATATTTGACGATGTGAGCCCATTTACGACGCCCGAATGTTGTTCGCTATCTGTTGCTGCTGTATAATAATTGAAAATTCACGTGCATTACCAGGTCCATCCGAGTGCCCTGAAGCGATAAAGCAGCGCTGTCGAAGGGACAACATGACCTGCGTCATGAGGGGGAAAATGCCGGCTTGTATAGGTAAGCACGAATTATCCCTCAAAATCATTGTTTGTACTACCGTCGTAACAAATGGGTGATCCTAAATGGAGCTACTATTTGTATTCGTTGGTGCGATTTGCTACAGGTTATTTCATCCAAGGAGCGCAACATGTTAATTTCATTGCGTAGAATAAAGTGTTGGTATAGGATCTGAAACTGACGTTGAACAACGCAAATAAAACAAGGACACAAAGAAATAAATACCACAGACAAGCGCTATGAAGTTCAAATTATGAACCGACAAGCCCTCATCAACGTCTGATTAAAATTTATAAATCTGCAAATTCTGCAATCTGCAGAATAAAAGCTGTAATCTCGTTGCACGAAGAGAAAGCGAATGCGTAAATTGCTTCCATTAGCATTACGAGATTTGAATAAGAGTTTCTCGCTTCTTGGATTCAAAAGCAAACTTTTTTTTAGATTCGCTAGAGGTATATGAGGGAAGCAGGGGAAGTTTTTGCTCTTTCAAATAAAGATGTGGCGTGACCTATTCCCTTAAGCTGTGTCTTTGCACTGAATCTTCTCCCTCATCCGTCGAGAAGGTGAACCTTGCCAAGGGACTGTATTGCGGCGGAAGACCTTGGAGGCGACGGCTGCTACGCTCGTTTTCTGCAGTGCCAGAGGTACCGGCGTCGGTGGCTTCTGGTTCAAGATGAGCGGACACAAGGTGGATGCGTACCCGTCGCTTTCACCAGTTTGTGGCGAGAGGAAAAGGCAAGCAGTCAGTTCCAAGCGAACGGCCGTCTACTGTTCGTTTCTGCAGCAGCTACCACGCACAGTTCTTCCTCCTCGGCGTATAGCGTAACTAGCGCGTGCCAGTACGCCTCCCTCCCGAAAAAGAAGAAAAAGAAGAGAGACTACTTCTCCCTGCGGCTAGACGAGAGTTAACCGTTCCCTCCCAAAAAAAGAAAGTTGGGGAGATTTTAAATGCCACAAGGACAAAAGAAAAGAAATGAGAAAGAGAATGGACGTGATGACAGGGGCCGCACAACAAAGTTTACGGATGGGAGTCAGCGCGAGTAGTAGGACTTCATCCTCGTAACGTGAACAATGTCAGAGGAAAGAGGTCTACGGGAGAGGTGTGAAGTGTCGGCTGGGATAACTTCGTAGTTGATAGGACTTAGGTTATGCAAAACTATGTAGGGTCCAAAGTATCGGCGCAATAATTTTTCTGAGCGGGCTCGTTGACGTATAGGGGTCCAAACCCACACGAGATCTCCCGGGTTTTATGTGACGTCTCGATGGCGTATGTTGTATCAACGAGCATCTTGACTTTGTCGGGATAGAACTCGTCGCCATGCAAGGTGCCGCGCTACTTCGGCACGCTGAACAAAGGCATCTGTATCTGGTGGGGTAGGTTGAGACGAAGTTGGTAGCAGCATCACGTCGAGCATAGTGGTGACATCGCGTCCGTAGACCAGACCAAAAGGAGGACGTGCGGTGGTTTCTTGAAGCGCAGTGTTATACGCCAATGCCACACACGGGAGCACTTCGTCCCAATTTTTAGGATCCGTGGCGGCAAACATAGAAAGCATATCCGCAATCGTTTTGTTGAGACACTCAGTTAACCCGTTAGTCTGCGGGCGATACACCGTTGCCGTACAGTGAGTTGTTCCACTCAACTGCAGGATATCTCGGACCAACTGGGTGGTGAAGGCCATACCGCAGTCTGTGACAACGACAGCGCGAGCACCATGTCGAAGCACAAAATTTTTGGCGAAGAAGTTGGCTGCACCTGAAGCAGTTTGTACTGAACGGCTTGTGTTTCGCACTATCTAGTGAGGTGATCAGTGGCGACAAGTATCCAGAGGTTATCAGCCGAAGACTTGGGAAATTGGCCGAGTAAATCCATCCGGACTTGTTCAAAAGGTGAGCAAGGAGCTCATACAGGCAGAAGCAGACCGGCTGGTTTCAGTGGTGGAACATTGCGACGCTGGTAACCTCGACAACTTCTGACGTACTGCTTCACAGTTTTTGTGAGTTTTCGCCAGTAGAAGTGAAAGTACAGTAGAAGAGTACAAGTGAAACCAAGATGCCCGGACGTTGATTCGTCGTGGCATGCACGTAGAATGTCGTCGCGGAGAGGAGCGGGAACATCGAGCAGGAAAACGGCTGCAGTAGGGCGAAAGTTTTGCTTGTATAGGATGTCGCCACATATGCAGAAAGAGGACAAGTCACGCGCGAACTGCCGCGGGGGTTGTGGGCGGCTTCCATCAAAGTATTCAATCAAGGGCTGGAACTCGAAATCTTGGCGTTCCTTGTGATCTGCGTTTAAAAACGGAACAGTACAAAGAAAACCAGAGTCGTCGTCAGTATCTAGTGGTGCGGTTTCCACGGGGGCGCAGGAGAGACAGTCGGCGTCCGTGTGTTTCTGGCCAGACTTATAGACGATTGTCACATCAAATTGCTGCAACCGAAGGCTCCACCTTGCGAGACGGCCTGAAGGATTCTTCAGATTCGCCAGCCACCCGAGAGAGTGGCGCTGACGACGCGGAAGGGGCATCCGTGTAAGCATGGCCGGAACTTCTGGAGCCCATACAACTGTGAAGCATTCCTTTTCTACTGCTGAGTAGTTTTTTTCAGCAGCAGTCTACGTCGCGGCTGGCATACGCAATAACGCGTTCAACACCAGCTTGAAACTGTACAAGTGTCGCTCCGAGACCAACGTTACTAGCATCAGTGTGGACTTCTGTGTCGGCCTCGGTGTCAAAGTGACCAGGTATCGGTGATGTCTGTAGACGTGGCTGAATGTCGTGGAAGTCGTCGGATTGTGCCAGGCCCCAATCAAATGTGACGTCGTTTTTGATGAGTTGATGAGTGATGAGGGCACAAAACGGCGGTGATACGAGCAAAGCCCTAAAAATCGGCGGACATAGTGATTTGTCTTCGGTATCGCGAACAGAGCAACTGCCATGGCTTTTTCAGGGTCAGGGCGCACACAGGTGCTGCTGACAATAAGACGAAGAAATTAAAGCTCCACGTAGCCAAAGCGACATTTTTCGGGCTTCAGAGACAGGCCGGCATTGCGGACGGCTTGAAGAACCGCCTCAAGCCAGTGGATGTATTGCTCAAACTTGGTGGAAGAAACAATTACATCGTCTAAGTAGACTAGACACGAGTGCCAGTTGAGGTCAGGTATAACTGAGTCCATCATGCGTTGAAAGGTGGCCGAAGCGGAAAACAATCCAAAAGGGAGGACCTTTAATTCAGAGAGACCGCCGGGTGTTATAAACGCCCTTTTTTCCTGGTCGCCTTCGCAAACCTTAATCTGCCCGTACCCACTACGCAGACCCATTGAAAAACAGTAGCGCGCATGTCGCAGGCGATCCAGAGTCGTCCGTCCGAAGAAAGGGGGTAAATGTCTTTTTACGTGATCTTGTTCAGTTTGCGATAATCCACACATAATCGTAGTGAACCGTCTTTCTGCTCAACTAATACAACAGGTGAAGTCCAAGGACTTGTCGCTGGTTGAATGACATCATCGTCTCGCATTTGTTGATGACGAATGGTCATCAAGTTAAAGTCAGTACAATAGTTAAAGTCAGTACAATATGTACAAGTTACAGTACAAGTTACAAGTACTGTATGTCCCGTACAAGTTCAAGTCAGTACAATATGTGCTACGGCTTGCCGTTGCCTTTTGTGTGCGTATGTATTATTTCTGTATATCAGTATAGGCTGGCTTCATACCCTCTTTAGCTAACTCCACCCAACAAATATTCCGGACTTGGTACGTTTCATCTTACATTAACATTTTTTCTATACCTTATCACTATTATGTGAAAAGCAATCGCTGTCATCGTAGCAGCTAAGTAACTTTTAGTTCAGTCAAATATCGTGAAGTCGAAAAAGATGAAAAGAACGCGTATTCTTTTAAAAAAAGCAAAGTAGATTAAAACAACAAATCTTGATCTGCCGACATAACACTTGCGATCTTGAAATAAAACATGCGCCTCAGTGGACCCCACACTGCCACTTACTAGAACTCGTTTACTATAAGCAGAATGTCGAGCCTAAATAAATACCAGGTTATTTCAGGTTCGAATTCAGCGCACTCCAATTTCGTTCAGGTTCAGTTCCGATTCGCAGCAACAAAAATTCGTAATCAATTCCAAATCATTTATTTCAATGAAAGAACATCTTCTGGGGGGTGGGGGGGGGGTTTGATTGGCTAAACGCTGTTATTGATAGCTTGACGGGGTCAAAGCAACCCTGACGAGGCATTTGGGAGTACAAGAATACGTGCCCAACGGCCAGAATACACAATACGGCAAATGTAGAGCACTGAACATTTTGTAACACTAAACTATACCAATACACTAGAGAAAGGAATGGTACGCATACTTATGACTGCCCATAATAGTTGCATTTCTCATAGAAAATCTAAAACATACACTAAAAGAACACCACAATGGTTAGGCACCTGCATTCATGACAGACAAGAAGCAAATAATACAACAGGAGTGCACGTTACAAAATTAGTACAACTGTCTTCGCCATATCTTGTATACTACAAAATACGATAATGCAAGAAGTAAGGTACAACCATGAACGGAAATAGCAAAGTTCGCGAACTGCGCAGTGTGAACCGTGAACTTTGAAATAATGGTTCTCGAACGTATTCACAACACTGAACCAAATTCTCTCTACGCTGAGATGTTGTGCAGCACTATCGAATTGTAGGCTTGGCTCACGAGCAGGCTTTGTTTGTCAGTATGTCAGGAGGTGGAAGAAAATGGCCTGCCACGCACATGGGAGACAAACAAATCAATCTTTCCTTTCGCGTGCATATCAGTGAGGTTTAATGCTGTACCGCCGATGCCGCCACACACAAAAGAGGGTCATCTTGAGCAATTTCGTCGCGAAGATTTGCGGTTCGCGCTGCATTGTCTCAATACGTCGTCGCCCGTTTTCCACGTTTCCTTGTATAGTATCATGCATGCTGAGAACGCACGAAACAGGAGAAGTTTATACGGGCGTTCGAATATCAAAATTTTCGAATCGAATCGAATCGGGGACGTGGATGCGGCGTGTAGACCTGGGCATTGAAATGCCGACAGCGCGGTCAGGGAGCCCACTGTTTCCTGCTGGGTCCACTTTCATTTTGTTTTTCTTTTATTCTACACTCGTTGGGAACAAGACCCGTGCCGCTTAGATAAAACAATTCGCGTTGCCGCCAACACTGGCTGATTAAGCAACGGCTTTTTTGAAAAATCAGCTAATGGCAAGGAGCCGAGGCACCTTGATAAGACTTACTAACGACATTTTTTTTTTCTCACTACAACATGTTGTGTAGGAATAGAGTGCATGCGGATAAGGAAAAAATTCGTGTTCGTATAAAAACGGACCTTATTAATAATAAAACTGTACCTGCATAGACGGGGCTTAGCTTCCACACCTTCGTATCAGCATAGTCAGTTAATTTTCTGTTACTCCTAGTAATTAATTTTAGACTGGTGGTGATAAAAGCGTGACATGTGACACATCGTGGCTTCACATTGTATGGCATCAATTACTACTCAAAGCTTCCATCTCTAGCAAAGAAAGAAGGCCAGCAAGTGACATTTTCCTAATCATATAGTTCTGTTTTTAAATAAAAGCAAGTGATCACATTAATGTTTCGGAACAATAAACAAGCACAATTTGTGCTAAACGCCTCGGCGATCTTCTTTGCGCAGTTCTACGTGGTGCAAAGCCCTGGGCTGGCTAAACGCGGACAGAATTGTCGACATAACGCACATTGTGTCCCTGAATTGATTTATGCAAATCGAAGAGCGCAGTGTACTCTGGTCGCAGACACCCCTGATGCGATGAGCCATGGTATGCAACAAATGCAGTATTCCTGCGTCATTTACAGCCGCTGTCACCACGCATTGAAATGATGACAGCATCTATTGACGACCGCCGTGTTATTGTTGCAAGAAGTAGAGCTGATGAAGTCGTTAGTTTTCCTATATTCGATTCTCGACGTCACCGTCTTTTCTTTTAATTTTTGCGCACTGCGTGCTGGCGTCAGCGTATTACTGTTTGTCTAGGAACAGTGGCGAGATGGCCTACGGGCCGATGTGGGAGCTTCAATTGAAACGGTGGTGCTGCGGTCCCCCTGAAACAACGTAATGGCCGCTGAACACAGCTGGCATGGACGAGTTCTGAAGGGCAAGCGTCTCTGACGAGGTGGCCGTATAGCATTCCTGGGCAACTCTCGCGAATTTTTCATAAATTTTAGGAATTTTGGCTCTTTTTACGATTTTATTAATGTTGCGTCAAGTTTTACGACAAAGATATTCCGTTTGCGAAAATTTATAGGTCACCAGAGCTTCCGTTATTACCTTTCCGGATCATCGTGAATGAATACCAAGACGGGTGCTTCTTTCGAGAACGTTAATACAAATTCTTGATGTAGTGACAGAAAAGGCCACTTCGACATAAACGCAATGCCTCGTTTGTCAGTACTGCTGGGCCAATTAAGTTCGCTATTTCTTGTGATCTGCGGCGAAAGGGTCTTTCGAAAGGGTCATCTTTACTACAGTGCGTATGTATACTTGAAGGGGCATGTTTTCAGGCCAAACCTTCAAAAAAGAACCCGTGAAATTATCTACCCCTTCCCCCAGTTCAGTGAGCGAGATAAGGAATTTAAAGCTCCCAAGTTTACACGTAGGCGTAAAGTTATCCGCACACACATAACGTCTATCCCCATTCTCGCCCATAACGCAACTCGTGTTCCGTAACCATATTCTTATGGTGCGTTGGCTGATAAGTAATGAAATAAAATCAAACTTTATTTCATCTCTCAACAAAGAGAGAAAGGGGGGCGGCGGGCAAAAGCCGCATTACTGCAGCTTGAGTAAGCCCAACCCCCTATAATACACTTCCGCAGTGTGCAGCAGTAACACAGGTACATGACAGCGTAACGGTAGTCTAGGCACTATCCAGAAAATGTGAAGAAAAAGAACTGCCCAATACGGTAACATGCATGTACAGGCAGCAGATGCAGTCTTTTATGTAGCACAAACAAATGAAGAACGGTATCAGAGAGATACATACAAAATAATTTCAGAAAATATGTTGTGGCAATGCAGCTAGAAAGAAAATGCATTTACTTTTTCGGAAAGCGGCTCTTTTCTAAGCATAAGTTGTGAACTTCCACTAAAATGGGCGCAATGATGCCTTTAACAAATTTAATTGGCCTAACTTGCATGTCATTTGCATCACGTGACTTGGAATTTATCAGGCTATAAAACACATATTTCACTTCATTCTCACTTGTGGGAAAAAACACCTTACTGTTAGAAAAATGTGCTGTTTTATGATTCGAGGGTACGCTTTTTCTGTTGCAACTTGCAGGCTCTCCAACAGCTATGAAATGATCATTCAAAACATTTGAAAGATCCGCGCGCGGACAACGCGGTTTTTCACAAGCATGCTGTCAACATTAGAATCATCAGTCTGTTTTATAAGCCTGTTTAGTCGCTTCCAGAACAGAGCAGAGTTGCTCGCCTCATCGTTAATATAGGCTTGATAATACTCTTTTTTCGTGCCTTTTAGTTTAGCGCTGAGCTTATTTCTAAACACCTTGAAGGCTTTAAGTTTGTCAATATCACCAGTTTTCACAAATGCCCATTACATGCGGTTTTTCAAACTTATCTGCTTGCGAAGCGAACTGTTTATTTAAGGTTTTAGAGAGTTCTTGCATTTCCTGAAAGCAATATCTGGAAAATGTTTTACATATAGCCTGGAAATCTACAGTGAATGCTTGGTACATGATATCTGCGTCGGTACATAAAAGAACGTGACTCCTATCATGATATGGAACTTCCATTCAAAAGGCACTAAGGGAACCATCTGTAATATCCTGCATGCGCACAGAACTGTTACATTCGCGCTTTACTTACTTTCCATCAGAAATAAAAGCAAAGACTGGAAGCTGGTCACTGATATACACAAGTGTTTCACTTGACACAATTTCAGTCTGCATTTGTATTAAATAGATCAAGTAGGCTCACCGTTGTATCAGTGATGCGGGTTGGTTCATATATAAAAATTTTTTTAATCCATTAGATGTGACGATTCACTGAAAATCACTATTAACGCTAGAAATAGATAGCGAATTTATGTTCAGGTCACCGCTGAGAAACAGTACATATTTGTTTTGGGACACAAGTCCTAACGTTTCCTCAAAGAAATCAAGAAAAATTGACACAGAGCGTTAGCGGGCCGACTTACCACTGATATAATACTGGAGCCGTTTCGCACAGCTGATATTTCAAAATTATCATTTGAGACCGACAATTCCTCCATAGTTAAGCGCTTTTTCAACGTTCTAATCTTTGTTCATGCATCTCCGGCTGTATTCCTAGTAATAAAAAGATCGTAATAAAATGTAGTTCGGTGTGGTGTATTTACTTCCAGATGTAGAACAAACGCAGGAAACGACAACCAGCGGTGAGTATTGGCTTGAAATCACGCAACCTTTGTGACAGTTCTCTCAACAGTTCTGCTCTGTTCCCATAACTAAACTCAGGCACGATAAAATAACTTACACAAACTATTGTCCTGATTTAGAGTTGTGCAGCTGTTCGCAACAAAATATATAAGGGTGCGCGTCTAAACAGAAATAATTGAATTTTAGCGTACAGTAAAAAAAGCATTTCGTGAAATGAGTCTGAAGTGGTTTGATCATCAAAACCCATTTCTTGCGTATCATCATGCTGAAATAACATGTACACGGCAGCGGACAAAGTCGAATACTAGTCACGCGAGAGAACCCAAAATTACTATGCGTTATGTTGGCCTAACTGGGCGTTACAGGGGCTCTCCAGCCTAAAATTACAAACTAGGGATACTCGTCCTGAAACCGCCACGGTTGCTTATTGGACATGCCGCCGTAGAAATATCCTTGTGAGTCCTGACCACCTGGGGTTCTGTAAAGTCCACCGCAGTACAACTACAAGAGAACTGTGGCTTTCTAACCTCACCAAAAGGCGGATGGCGTGGCGTGGAATCTAACCAATGACCTCCCGTTAAGTATAGGAGCACGCCATGGCCACGGAGAAAGGCTGCGGATAGCCTCGAAAGTCGGTAAATGAACTGCACGACTGTCGCATCTAGCATTCGCGGTTCCTCCTGATGAATGCATTTGATACGGTTTTACCCTGAGCCAGCTCTTTCGTACTAAGGAGCGCAGAAACTGAGCACTTAAAATAACCGCAATGCGTATTCACATTTAAGGGTATGCTGCAAACCAGATGAAATTTGCTCAACTCCCTGGCTTCGATACCCTGTATTTGGTTAGCTTGCCCGGTTTGTGCGTGAAAACGCGCAGAAATACGTGATTACATGAGCAACTTTTGTTTCTGGTAACGCACTTTGGTATGCGAAGACATTCTGGCGACATTGATAAAATATTCGCGCAACGTTTGGACAGATACAGACTGAAGACCGGTGACGGATACAAGACACTTTAAACAGAGAAAGTGTTTCAGAAAAGCTGATGGCGTCAGTCCTTCCATATACGAACAAAATTTGCAAGTTCGCCTTGAAATGACTGAAGTGATCCAGGAGGACCACAAAACAAGCGTCAAGAAAAGAAACTTATGAAACAGAATGTAACCAAGTCCTACTTCAAAATGCACAAAACGTTTTCGTAGGTCTCGCTTTCGCATAAGTATAGAAACAGGCATTTTGCAACTATATATGCACCCTCATTTCTTTCCCAATAGCAAAGGAAATTACTTGTTTAGGCGAAGTAGCTCTCTAAGTGGCAATCACTCTTAATCTTTTGCGCCTTGGTGTTATCGACTGGCGCAATTCGAGAAATGCTTGCGCAAGGGCCGAGAGGAGAAATCCATAGGAAAGGTAATTATTTTAATGCGAACCTCGGCGTGTGTTGATACAATTGCGCGAACGTGGTGTAGACTGCGAGAAGTCTTTTGTGCCAAAAACAAAACACAAGAAAAAAATAAAGCAGGAGTAACACACTCTCGCAGGACTTTCAAGTTAAGTTCTTCGACTGGCTGACTGACTGCGTAACACACTCTTGATTACCTTTTAGGGAATTGCCGGTGTTATGAAGTTTAAGTCTGTGGGGGCTACCTGTTTTACGTTACCGGAAAACAAATAGAGCAAAACAGCCGGAGAAGAAATGTTGAAGAATGCTTTCATGGCTCAGATGACTGATTTAGAAGGGAACCATCATATGACAAGAAATAATCTAGTCCAGTCAAGGGGTATTGCTTAAATAAGTAGCAGATATATTTTCAGCTTAAATCAATAATCAAGAAAAAGAAATTAAATGTACCTTTATCAACCCGATAGTAGGTTGCAGACATGCCGCTCTAGCAATGCTCTTATGCAGCACTATCTGGTGATTGGCTGCGTGTGTTCATACATTTACTAGCTATGCGAAAGGGTTTACGCAGTGCACGAATTATTTTATTTCATTGCAGCCCCAGCTACAACACCTATGACTACAACCGCAGGTAATTTTCGAAAAATCCTCAGGCACGGGGAGAAGAGGCAGGGGGCAGTGTCGCCCCCATTACGCATACGCTTCATATTCGCACGTGTACACACTCATCATCACCGTTTTGGCGCCTGCTGGTGGGGCTCTCACTCGACGAGAGAGTAAAGAAGAGACTGCTTGCCTAAACCTATATATATATATACACACGTGTGTGTGTGTGTGCGTGTGTGTGTGTGTGCGTGTGCGTGTGTGTGTGTGTGTGTGTGTGTGTGTGTGTGTGTGTGTGTGTGTGTGTGTGTGTGTGTGTGTGTGTGTGTGTGTGTGTGTGTGTGTGTGTGTGTGTGTGTCTGCGATTTCAAGCGCACCAGCCGATTTTCGGCCCGGTGTCATTCGTAGATTTCTCACAAATGTGAAAATACAATGGTATATATAAATAAGTACGTCTTTGAATCTGCGCTTGTAAAGGTGAAATGCAGCAGACGCCCATCATCGCTACAATGTCGCCCGATATGAAATTTAAACCACGATTACGAAGCCTACTCGAGGAACGCTACCATTGAGACGGTGAGATTCCTTTTACGAATCAATGATTGAATTGAGTTTATTGGGTCATATTGATACATAGTGTCTAAGAACTTTGCTAGCGCCCATTAGTAAGCCATCTCTAAAAATCACAATGCTCATGCTTGAAACAATAAAAAAAAACAGCACTCGTTTACAATGATGGTGTTTCACGACCGGTAAACCTGAAAATTTGCTATTCTCTCACAAGCCGTTCTTCCACTACCGTTAGGCAAGTGCTCTGAAAATTTCTCGCTTCCGTCTGTGACATATTTTGCTAAACCTAGTGAAGAAAAATGGACAATAAGATGCCCGAGTTTCTCATTATATGTGTGACTGTCCAAATGCTAGAAACGTTTTTCGGCCAACGTAGCGATATATGCATTAATTTTACGGTAAAATGGCGCATCTTCGCGGTGTATGCAGGAAAATGGTTGTGATATTTGAAGATAGACAGAACCGCATCTCTGTTATTGCGAGAACGTTAAAAATGCGTTTCTTTCCACAAAATCGGCTAAGCTCATGTGCAGAGCGCATTACTGAGGCGAAATAAATGAGATAAAATTACGTTGCACATTTGCTTTACTTCTTTTAAAATTGAATTTTGAAACGATTCCGTAAAATATTCATACCGAATTAGTCACATGTACACAGGCTCGTCTACAACTGGCTTAGTTTTACGGTTGGCTCCAGCTTTCCAGAAGACAGACACAAAGTTATCAAAGACGGTTGCGACCCCGAAGACAACGAAAAACAGCCATTATGTGATTTAAGTGTACTGCTTCTCGTGCGAATTTGAATTAAATACTGCGAAGGAGTGCCTTCCTAGGACATGGAAACAGGCAAACAAACTGCAGCCTTGATTTTTGTTTATTTGTGTGCCCGACTCCGCGCCTGTCTGAAAGGCGAACCTCGGCCCAGCAAGCCATTAGGTGAAAGTTTCGTGCCGAAATATGACAGAATGACAGAACATGGTCGAAATATTCAACTCATGGTGATGTCTTCACTGCATTACTTTCATGCAGGAAAGGGCGCGAAGCTTCGTAAGTCAGAATTTTTTTTCACGAACTACACGTTCCACACGTCAGAAAATATAATATGCACTTTTCTTTAAAGAACCCGTCAGCCAGCTTTGAGCTTTGCTCACCAACAAGCGCGGCGCTTAGATGACATGGTCGTGATCGAGTGTGCAAAGAATAAAGTGGCCGGGTGGCGGGAAGACGGTTGACATTTCGAACAGAAGGCCGCGCATCCTTCCTCACGAAGGAACCACGCTCCGAGCGTAACACTCAAGGTCATACAAAACATAGGGAGTGCTCGCAAAGTCTCCGACCATGGCACGTGGCTTCGTCTAACAAAGCAATGGGCAACTGACCTGGCCGCTCCTCGAACTCTGCCGCGCCGCAGGAGTGTAAAAGAATACAAAAAAAAGAAGCAGGCGGGTCACGTCACGTGAACCCGACGCCTCCTATCGGCTCCGTTAAAGCACTAACAGCGAAGGAACTGGAAACAGCGCCTCCGTTTACAGTGATGCTGGCCTCTTAGTGCGTAGTAGCAGCACACTTATTCTCTGTCGTCCAATAATTGTTTGAGTTTCTCTTCAGTGAATGTTTTCAGCATGTGCCACGTAAACAAGCTGCGCGCCGTACTTTCCACAACTTGTGCGGTTTATTAACGATGCATATTAGTCATTTGTTATTCGATGGCCAGTGATATGCTGGCACGCAAAACATCGAATGCAGGGGATTCACTTTAATGCTTGCGCTCAAGAGGCAATTAGTCGCCAGTTATGCGTTGCACGGCGCTTTCCTCACATAGCACGAACGATTACCGATGTACTTTTCTTTTTTTTTTTTCTTATGCAGCGCAAACGACCAAGCCACTATCAAGTAAGTCGGTACACCTTGCGCTCGCCTTTCGTTGCACGATGTTACATTGGAAAAAAGTTTACTTAAAGGCTGTCTGACTTCATTGGAAGCTTTGAACATGAATCACATAAACAAGTCTATCCCCGTGCTTCTGATCCCTGTTGTGCCTTAATAAATATGGGCCTTGTCCAGCAGTTTTTCGACGGCCAGTCATTGTGATATGCTGGTGCAAAAAAAAAATCGAATGCAGCAAATTGTAAAGCATAAATGCCTATAACACAGGCACTCTACGGGTTGGAATGACATATTGTGAATTACAGGGAGAACGCCAAGTTGTCTTGGCTCCAGGAAGCCGAAATATGGTTTAGGAGCGGAAATTTTATCAAGATTAGCAAAATTGGATTAAAAAAATAGCATTACGAAGTTGATCAGTTAGTAAGTATGCTACAGTAATAGATGTCGCTGCTCTGTGAATCTATAGTATTAGAGGTGTCTAAAGAGGACAAATTTTGCATACTAATTTACAGCCATATTGAAATATTCATGTTGTCTATGGTTTTACCAAAAGATCTTATAAATTAGTCGCATATTTCTGAGCGGTGTGGACAGCAACAGTCAGTCCCCTTCAGATACATTATTACATGCAGTCCATGGACAGTAATAATATTTTTATAGCTTCTTTACGGAGTTGCTGAGTGAAGCACAATCCTTCTGCAAAAAATTGTTGCTTGGTTGTCGGTGCGGCAGCTTCGGTAACTACTTCAACTTTCACGATAAATTCTTCAGCGAGTTCGTTCGCTAAAAAACAACATGTTACCTCAAAATCATCCGAGAAGAAAGGGGGTTAACCGAGGGGTCCAATCTTTATTAGTCATGTCATAAGAAGCCTAGAAACACTAACACCAAGGAGAACATACGGGAAATTACTTGGACTTAATAAATTAAATGATTTCATTTCATTTATTTTTTTATTTCATTTATTAAGCACAAGTAATTTCCCCTATGTTGTCCTTGGTGTCAGTGTTTGTTGGCTTCGTATGATATGACTCAATCTTAACCGGTGACTCGAAGATTCTTGCTGTGCTTCCACAGCTCCTCAAATTCTGAACTCCTTCTCTGCGACAGCAAGAGAATCTCTGAGCGGACACAGCCATGTTACCAAGAACTTCGTGCTTGACAGGCGCACAGCGTGGTCTTACCCCCCTACAGTAGTGTTTAATAAGGACGCGTGCACGGACGTCCCTAACAGACGAGTTAATTGATGCTATGTATGGCATAAATTATGCTAATTCATGCTAATGTATGGCATCATGACATCCAGTCGTGATGACCAGGAAGTCGGAAGCTTCTATGAAGACGTGGAATCAGCGATGAGTAGAGTGAAAACAAAATACACTATACAGATGGGCGACTTCAATGCCAAGGTAGGCAAGAAGCAGGCTGGAGACAAGGCAGTGGGGGAATATGGCATAGGCACTAGGAATAGCAGGGGAGAGTTATTAGTAGAATTTGTGCAACAGAATAATATGCGGATAATGAATACCTTCTTCCGCAAGCAGGATAGCAGAAAGTGGACGTGGAGGAGCCTGAACGGCGAGACTAGAAATAAAATAGACTTCATACTCTGCGCTAACCCTGGCATCATACAAGATGTGGACGTGCTCAGCAAGGGGCGATGCAGTGGCCATAGGATGGTAAGAACTCGAATTAGCCTAGACCTGAGAAGGGAATGGAAGGAACTGGTATATAAGAAGCCGATCAATGAGTTAGCGGTAAGAGGGAAAATAGAGGAATTCCAGATCAAGCTACAGAAAAGGTATTCGGCTCTAACTCAGGAAGAGGACCTTAGTGTAGAAGCAATGAACGACAATCTTGTGGGCATCATTAAAATGTGTGCAATAGAAGTCGGTGGTAACTCCGTTAGACAGGATACCAGTAAGCTATCGCAGGAGACGAAAGATCTCATCGAGAAACGCCAATGTATGAAATCCTCTAACCCTACTGCTAGAATAGAACTGGCAGAACTTTCGAAGTTAATCAACAAGCGAAAGACAGCTGACATAAGGAAGTATAATATGGATAGAATTGAACATGCTCTCAGGAACGGAGGAAGCCTAAAAGCAGTGAAGAAGAGACTAGGAATAGGCAAGAATCAGATGTATGCGTTAAGGGACGAAGCCGGCAATATCATTACTAATATGGATGAGATCGTTCAAGTGGCTGAGGAGTTCTATAGAGATTTATACAGTACCAGTGGCGCCCACGACGATAATGGACGAGACAATAGTCTAGAGTAATTTGAAATCCCACAAGTAACGCCGGAAGAAGTAAACAAAGCATTGGGAGCAATGCAAAGGGGGGAGGCAGCTGGGAAGGATCAGGTAACAGCAGATTTGTTGAAGGATGGTGGGCAGATTGTTCTAGAGAAATTGACCACCCTGTATACGCAATGCCTCATGACTTCGAGCGTACCGGAATCTTGAAAAAACGCTAACATAAATCTAATCCATAAGAAAGGGGACGCCAAAGACTTGAAAAATTATAGACCCATCAGCTTACTGTCCGTTGCCTACAAAGTATTTACTAAGGTAATTGCAAATAGAATCAGGAACACCTTAGACTTCCGTCAACCAAAGGACCAGGCAGGATTCCGTAAAGGCAGCTCAACAATAGACCATATTCACACTATCAATCAGGTGATAGAGATATGTGCGGAATATAACCAACCCTCATATATAGCTTTCATTGATTACGAGAAAGCATTTGATTCAGTCGAAACCTCAGCAGTCATGGAGGCATTGCGGGATCAGGGTGTAGACGAGCCATATGTAAAATACTGAAAGATCTCTATACCGGCTCCACAGCCACCGTAGTCCTCCACAAAGAAAGCAACGAAATCCCAATAAAGAAAGGCGTCAGGCAGGGAGATATGATCTCTCCAATGCTATTCACAGCGTGTTTACAGGAGGTATTCAGAGACCTGGATTGGGAAGAATTGGGGATAAGAGTTAATGGAGAATACCTTAGTAACTTGCGATTCGCTGATGCTATTGCCTTGCTTAGTAACTCAGGGGACCAACTGCAATGCATGCTCACTGACCTGGAGAGGCAAAGTCGAAGGGTGGGTCTAAAAATTAATCCGCAGAAAACTAAAGTAATGTTTAACAGTCTCGGAAGAGAACAGCAGTTTACGATAGGTAGTGAGGTAGTGGAAGCGGTAAGGGAATACATCTACTTAGGACAGGTAGTGACTGCGGCACCGGAACATGAGACTGAAATAATCAGAAGAATAAGAATGGGCTGGGGTGCGTTTGGCAGGCATTCTCAGATCATGAACAGCAGGTTGCCCTTATCCCTCAAGAGAAAAGTACATAACAGCTGTGTCTTACCAGTACTCACCTACGGGGCAGAACCCTGGAGGCTTACGAAAAGGTTCTGCTTAAATTGAGGACAACGCAACGAGCTATGGAAAGAAGAATGATGGGTGTAGCGTTAAGAGATAAGAAAAGAGCAGATTGGGTGAGGGAACAAACGCGAGTTAATGACATCTTAGTTGAAATCAAGAAAAATAAATGCGCATGGGCAGGGCATGTAATGAGGAAGGAAGATAACCGATGGTCACTA
Source organism: Dermacentor andersoni (assembly GCF_023375885.2). Lineage (NCBI taxonomy): Eukaryota > Metazoa > Arthropoda > Arachnida > Ixodida > Ixodidae > Dermacentor > Dermacentor andersoni. Next base: position 98,131,396 of record NC_092821.1, read on the forward strand.
AGGGTTACGGACTGCATTCCAAGAGTAGGGAAGCGTAGCAGGGGGCGACAGAGAGTTAGGTGGGCGGATAAGATTAAGAAGTCTGCAGGAACAACATGGCCACAATTAGTACATGATCGGGGTAGCTGCAGAAGTATGGGAGAGGCCTTTGCCCTGCAGTGGGCGTAACCAGGCTGATGATGATGATGATGTATGGCACTTGCACATTACTTCAAAAGTCCAGGTAATCAACATTCGGAGAACGTTTAAGCATTTATATCCCACAAGAATAAAGCCTGCAGTGGGGCAGTCGCCGTATAGGACAAATGATGCCAGTTTGACCGGAAAATACCGCAGAGTCAAAAACATTTAGGCTGCGCATGAATACACTTACGATAAGTTTTTCACGTAGCAGTTCACCCGAAACCCGCAAGATGGAGAGAAGTAATTAATATAGGGGAAATCACACATCAACCTCTTCGTAGCAATTGCTGCAAAGGAAACCCATACGACTTCCTCGAAAGAAAAGCCTCATAGTTGAAAAAACAATCGTCCAGATCTGGGACTCGAACCAGGGCCCAGCGTCTTTCCGGGGTAGCCGCTCTACCATCTGAGCTAACCAGGCGGCTAGCAGATTGCAGAGCGAAGTCCAATATGTTGACAACATGAAGCAAAGGCAAGTGTTTGACGTAGTAGTTCTGCGGAAACTCGCAAGGTGGAGAGAAGTAATTAATCTAGGGAAAATCAGACATTCACCCGTTCGTAGCAATTGCTGCGAACGGGTGGGTGTCTGATGTTACCTATATTAAGCACTTACAATAAGTAGATATGCACCCATTCTATACCCCTCCATAATGAACCTACCCACTCCGTTAATTAATACTCTTTGTCCAGGTAGGTGGTCGAAATGATAATGCGAATGTGGTATAATATAGTAATTAAGCTCCACTTTGATCCATAATATCTGTGAGGAAAACATTCTTGAATACTAACTGTATTATTCTGCGCCGCCTCAGAAATTTTGGCTCTCGGACGGCAAAATACTGATTGCCCCTTTTCTTGCTCTTAAGCACTTTAATGTATACTTAAAATGTACCTTTAAAGCAGAGTTTACCCCTAACCTCAAACTCGTGTTTCCATCATTTTTCATTCTTTATTTTACGCTGCTGTCCACAGCTACTTGCTCCCGTTTCGTACTTTCATTTTGAATTTTCCTTTGTGAATTCAAAAATACACCATTATCAGGGCTTACGCCTGCTCATGGGCACTTCGAAGAAATACGCGAATTTGATTGCATTGAATAACCAAACTCTTGCGCGTTGTCTGAACGACGTTTCTTTTTTTTTTTGGTGGTTTCAATTTAAACTGAAGACAGAGACTAATCACTGCTTCTGCTCACTGTTATCGTTTAAGACTGTTTAGCCAACAAGACTGTTTGAGCTAACATCGGAACAATAGCTTGCTGATCTATGTAAACTTGATTTTGTGCGTCCACAGCACCAATGCATTTCGGGAAGCACAGCACCATCCATTGAGACAGTAGCTGTTTGCATAAAGTAGCAGTGCTTTATTATAACAGCCTTCACTAAACGCATCTCACACTTCATTTTTCAGGTGATACAATGAGGACTTCCCGTAATTGAGCAGTTTTACCAGACCCAAATTTCGGCAGAAAGTCACACGCTCTCGCCCACTTGCGGTAACTTTGTCAAAATGCGCCTGTAACAGTTACGTGAAACTAACACAAGCTCTTGTCAAATTGCCGAGAACAAATCATCAGGAGTGAGAACATGCATTTCAATTTTATTTGAAATCGCATTTAGATTTCTTGTCAGTATTTCAGAAACATATTTTAGTAAGTTTGGAAAAGAATTTCAGAAAAAAATACTTTGACCTCTACTTTATAGTCTGCTCTTGAAAAACTCGATGTTTTTTATTCGCAATTTTCATGGGCGAGTTGGACATGTAATCTCCCTTGAAAATAAAGTTCACCGCCTTTGTCAGACTTCTTTAAAAAGATTTAATCTAATATTTCAAGCAGGTATCTCATATTTGGCACGCATATTCCGGTTTTAGAGACCTTGTTATTAAAATAAATCCAAGCTTGATGTCATCGCATTGGATTTTGCCTTTAAAACCAACTGCTATATCAAGTCGCTATGCAAATAAGAGAATTGCAGACAGTTCAGTGAACCAGAGCGAGTGACCTAATCCCATGGTGTCCTCGCAACATGCCGGCTTCCGCGTCATTACGGAGATATGCACATCTTAGAACGCAAAACTAAAACTAAAACTGATGATGAAAAAAGTATTACAGCAAACTGTTTATGTCGCTTTGAGGCTTGTCAATACTTCCTTTGTAGTTTTCAGGTCACGCACCTTTATTGAGAGCGCTTAATTAAAAAATATAATATGTCGCTTAATACGTCGGCACTTAATTAAAAGCGCAAATCTTTCCATTAAGCTGAAGCTGTTTTATTTAGGTGTGCTTTCAACGAGAACACAAACCCCATCACATGAAGATGAGATGTACGATGTATTCTTTCGTGCACACCTTTCTACTTATTCCTTATAATCATCCGTGCAGCAAAGTGTAAAGAGACATGAGGCGCAAATATTTGCGTGCGTGCACTCGTACATAATTTTCCATTGTGCTTCATCGGTTGGTTACAGACGCACGAAACTTGATATATTTCGGTTTCTCAAATACTACTAAAGTCAAATCTTCCGCATCGCCCATTGCGATTACGCAATTACATAGGCACTTGTTAGTTTCGGATGAGTGCCGACCATGTTTGACGGTGTCAGCCCATTTACGACGCCCGAATGTTGTTCGCTATCTGTTGCCGCTGTATAATAATTGAAAATTCACGTGCATTCCAGGTCCATCCGAGTGCCCTGAAGCGCTCAAGCAGCGCTGTCGAAGGGCCAACAAGACCTGCGTCATGAAGGGGAAAATGCCGATTTGTACAGGTAAGCACGAATTATCCCTCAAAATCATTGGTTGTACTACCGTCGTAAGAAATGGGTGAACGTAAATGGAGCTACTATTTGTACTGGTTGGTGCGATTTGCTATCGGTTCATAAATTTGCTTCAGCTATTTCATACAAGCAGCGCAACATGTTCATTTTACCGCGTAGAATAAAGTAATGGTATAAAATCTGAAACTGACGTTGAACAGCGCTAATAAAACAAGGACACAAAGAAACAAATACTACAGACAAGCGCTATCAAGTTCAAATTATGAACCAACTAGCCCTCATCAACCTCTTCCTAAAATTATTAAATCTGCAAATTCTACAATCTACAGAAATAAAATCTGTAATCTCGATGCACGGCGAGAAAGTGAACGGTCGAAATTGCTTCCATTGGCATTATCATATTTGAATACGAGTTTCTCGTTTCTTTGATTCAAAAGAAATTTTCTTTAGATTCGCTAGAAGTAAATAAGAGAAGCAGAGGAAGTTCTTGCTCTTTCACATAAAGACGTGGCGTGACCTATTGCCTTCAGCTGTGTCTTTGCACTCAATCTTCTGCATAATCCGTCGAGAAGGTCAACTGTGAGCATATTGACGAGAGAGAAAAAGACAAGCAGCCAGTTCTAAGCGAACGGCCGTGTACTGTTCGTTTCTGCAGCAGCTACCACGCACACTTCTTCCTCCTCGGCTACTAGCGTAACTAGCTCGTGCCATTACCCCTCCCTCCAATAAAAGAACAAAAACAAGAGAGTACTTCTCCATGCGACTAGACGAAGGTTAGCCCCGACCCCTCCCCCACTCCCCCGAAAAAGAACAAAATTTGGGGAGATGTTAAATGCTGCAAGGAGAAAAAAAATCAGTAAGACAACGGACGTGACGACACGGGCCGCACCACCAAGTTTGTGATGGGAGTCAGCGCAAGTGGTAGGACTGCATCCTGGTAACGTGAACAATGTCAGAGGTGCGTGTTCTGCGGGAGTGGTGCGAAGATTCGGCTGAAATAACTTCCCAGTTGATAGGACTTAGATTAGGCAAAACTATGTAGTGTCCAAAGTATCGGCGCAATAATTTTTCTGGGCGGCCTTGTTGACGTATAGGGATCCAAACTCATACGAGATCTCCCGTGTTGTATGCGACGTCTCGATGGCGTATGTTGTATCGACGAGCATCGTGACTTTGCCGGGATAGAATTCGTTGCCGTGCAAGGTGCCGCGATGCTTCGGCACGTTGAACAACGGCGTCTGTATCAGGTGTGGTAGTTTGAGATGAATTTGGTAGGAGCATCGCGTCGAGCATAGTGGTGACGTCGCGTCCGTAGACCAGACCAAAAGGGGGAAATCCGGTGGTTTCTTGAAGCGCAGTGTTATACGCGAATGTCACACACGGGAGCAGTTCGTCCCAATTTTTATGATCCGTCTCAAGCCACGTCTCAAGCCTCTAGCCAGTGGATGTGTTGCTCAAACGTGGTGGAAAAAGCAACTACATCGTCTAACTAGACTAAAGACGAGTGCAACTTGAGGTCAGATAAAACTGTGTCCATCATGCGTTGAAATGTGGCCGGAGCGAAACACAATCCAAATGGGAGGACCTTAAATTGATAGAGACCGTCGGGTGTTATAAACGCCGTTTTTTCCTGGTTCCGTTCGTCAACTTCAATCTGCCAGTACTCGCTACGCAGATCCATTGAAGAAAAGTAACGGGCATGTCTCAGGCGATCCAAAGAGTCCTCAATCCGAGGAAGGGGGTAAACTTCTTTTTTCGTGATCTTGTTCAGTTTGCGATAATTGAGACAGAATCGTTGTGAACCGTCGTTCTCGTTACCTAACACAACAGGTGAAGCCCGAGGACTTGACAATGGTTGAATGACATCATCGCCTATCATTTGTTTAACTTGATGACGAATAGCACCCTGTTCTCTCTGCGACTCGCGATAAGCGTGTTGGCGAACAGGTTGGACGGTCGGTTCAGTGATTATTATGTGTTTGGTTAATGGAGTCTGCTTTAACTTTGACGTGGTGGCGAAACAGTCGCTAAATGACGATAGCAGAGTGAGGAGCCTCTCCTTCTCGGGTTGTTCTAGCTGTGGGTTTACGTTGATGTGACTCCTCAAGTCCACATCGCTCGGTTCCGGAATAGAGATTGTCGTTACCGAAGCACAGGCGTTGGACTTTGCCACTATTTCAAAGTAGGCCATGGTGGTATGCTTGCGAAAGTGCTTGAATTCACCACTGAAATTCGTAACTAAGATCGTGGGTTGCCTATCTTGGAGCTCTACGAGACCTCGTGCGATGCCGACTTCTCGATCCAGCAAAAAGGTGAGGTTACCTTCGGCGATGCCTATTCCTAGTTGGTCTTGTGGGCATTCAGCGAGGACGAAGATGCTACTTCGAGGCAGTAACGTTACGCAGTCGTCAACCACACGTAAAGCCACGTGGTGATGTTCATCCTCCGCACTCGAATCCGCTGAAACATAGAAAAAGTTACGAACAAGTCACGCAGGTCAATGATGGCCCCACATTCCTGGAGAAAATCCATGCCCAGTATGACCAGCCGAGAACACTTGGGCAGCACAAGGAAAGAGGCTACGAAAGTTTAAGTACAAATTGCAAGTCTCGTGGTGCATCGTCCAATGGGTGACACGAGGTGTCCTTCAGCCGTAATCAGATGTGGGCCGTCCCACGCTGTCAGCACCTTGCGTAGCCGAGTGGCCAGTGAGGCACTCATAACCGAGTAATCAGCTCCCGCATCGACAAGCGCAGTTACCGGATAGCAGCAGAAGTTCTTTTGGCAGTTTTGAATGAAGACGCCAGCGGTACGTCGCGAGGGGGTGGCGTCGGCGGAGGATATTCGACAGTTCGCACAACAGCGTCTTCACCCTTGGAGGTCGCCGTTTTCAGTTTCCCCGACGCGGGCTTCCACCGTTGACTCCAGCGGAATCAAAGGCGGGTCGATCACGGTTTGGTGACGCGTACCGAAGAGGTGATGGCGACCGTGACTGTCTTCCCTGCGGGGCAGGAGGAACCGGGTTACTTTCCAGGTATTCATCGATTTCGTGTGGGCGTTCGCCATAGCGCGGGCGACGGGCGTCCGGAAGGTATCCCCGCAGACCTATCCCTCGGTACTGGCAGTCGCAATACATGTGGCCAGCCTCCCCGCAGTGGTATCAAAAGGGACTGTTGTCGGGAGCGCGCCGCACTGTAGACTTGCGCGAACCAGGAATCGAATCGGGGACGTGGATGCAGCGTGTAGACCCGGGCATTGAAATGCCGAAAACGCGGTCAGGGAGTCCACTGTTTCCTGCTGGGTCCACTTTCGTTTTTTTTTCTTTTATTCCACACTCGTTCGGAGCACGATGTGTGCCGCTTAGATAAAACATTTCGCGTTGCCGCCAACACCCGCTGATTAAGCAATGGCTTTTTTTGAAAAATCAGCTATCGGCAAGGAGCCGAGGCACTTTCATAAGACTGACTGACGACATTTTTTTTTTCTCACTACAACATGCCGTTTAGAAATAGAGCGCATGCGGATAAGGAAAAATTCGTGTTCTTATAAAAAAACGGACCTAATTAATAATAAAACTGTACCTGCATAGATGGGGCTTAGCTTCCACAGCTTCATATCAGCATAGTCAGTTAATTTTCTGTTTCTCCGAGCAATTACTTCTATACTAGTGGTGATGAAAGCGTGACATGTGACATTGACGTGCGAAGACTTTCCCGTCCTTCGTCAATACTTGCTTCCACCCCACCTGCCTCTTTTTTGCTGTCGCAGCGCCAAGTATCTGCTTGTTTTTTTTTAATCCATCTCTTATATATTTAGCATTCATTTGCATCCTGTTAGAAAAGGAGACGAAGTGTCTGCGTGCCAGGACGCTATATCTCTAGCTCAGCCATATTCGCCAGATCTATGTATATCCAAGAAAAGCCGCCATGGGTTGTGGCACTAATTTAGGTTGACATCCGAGGGCCTCTGCTGGGGATGGCGCCTGCAGCGATGGCTGGATCTAGGACGCAGACTGACCTCCAGGACGACACCGACCGCGATGATACTAGAGTCTACTCGCTCAGCAGTAATGATTTCTCCGATGACAAATTTCAGCTTGTGAAAAACCGCACGGCGAAAGGAAGAAACACCTGGTCCTAACTGTCTTCAAACTTGTGGAATCTAGCACCACCTCAAAATACGGCAGTCAGTATGATTTTATTTCTACCACAACTCACTACCGACGACCTGCGGTGACTCAACAGAAAGTTCTCAAGGTGCTCCTTCAAACGGTGACGCCAAATCAGCACACCGATGACCGAGTCAACGCACGAAAACGCAAATTGCCTATTGGCGTTGCACACGAGACTGCGCTGAACACTTCTAGGAAACTTACGGAACTTGACGGGATGAAGGCCCGCTTGTATATCCCTCTGGACAGTGGCTCCACTACTGGTGTCATCTAGGACGCGGACACCTTCCTCTCCAGCCCTGACTTGTCGATCCTATAGAGACAAGCTGTTGATGGCGTCGCAATAACTCACGTGTCTCGCCTCGGCACGTCCCGTTGTGTAAAGGTAATTTCGAAGGGCGAGTCTCTTCCCTCACACATCAAGCTGGGCCACTTTAGACATCCCGCACGACTATTTATGCCAATGCCAGTGAAATGCGGCAAATGCATTAGCCAAGCACACGTAAGCGCCGTGTGCGAGAACACGAGAGCTGCGCAGAGCCCCACGCTGCAGACTTCTGTGCTGCCACGGTGCTCAAATGACCTAGTTGCCTTGAGTGCCATCATGCTACCTCAAATGACTCTCCCAAAATGAAGAAGGAAAGGGTAGTCTTGAAGCAACAGGCGAGAGAGCATTCGGCTCGTCGGGAAGCTGTTGCAATCGTTAGAGAACGACGCTGCCGACGACGTCGAACTTCAAAGATCGCCGATGTCTCTGTGAACAGGGCACCACATCCACTTCTTTCTCTACGCCTGAGACCTGGTGGACTCGAATCCTACTATGGCAGCTTCGAGCCGGAGAACGTCAACGCTGAAGCTTCGCTCGCGATATCACAGCTACAGCAGCCGCCATAGCTGAATCCACATCCGATGCCACAGCTGAAGCCACAGCTGAAGCCACAGCCAAAGCCACAGCCAATGCCACAGTCAAATACACAGCTGGACCACTTTTAGATCGAAGGATACAGCGCACAGCGGTAGAGCCCACAGCGCCGACTCCCGACAAATTTGCCGGAAGAAAACCTGCGTGATTGTGATGCTTCGGTCCCTCATGGGTACCCTTCGCGTACTCTTAAGCAAAAAGAATACTCTCTCACCGCGAAGTGCAGTGCAAGTGCTGCATACTCTTAATCCCGAACTCGCAAGTCTTGAGCAAGCCGCGCGGCTCAACCGCTGCCGCATATTCGCACAACTACCACTGGCACTTGGGTCTCCTCAGATGTCTTGAAATGCCTACCACCTGCTATGTATTTGACTTGGGTTTCACGACGGTTCGCTCCCCACATAGCGTTAACTTTCTGGCTCTTCCTTTCCTTATATTCCCCCTTTTCCTTATCCCCACTGTACGGTAGCAAACTGGGAGCTCGTCTGGTTCACATCCCTGATTTTCCTCTCCTTGCGCTCGCTCTCTCTCTCTCTTGAACGGTTTCCTGACTGACAAACCGCTAACCCGGTATTATTTTTTCCGTGCAGGTTCCCTTCGCGTTCAGGAACATTCTAAGAATATCTATTCAGCTTCAGGTCCAGCTCCAGCTGCCATTCCGGTTTGGGTGTGGTTTTCGGTTAGCATTCGGGTTTAGTTCAACACTCTGGTTAAGGCGCCCGACATACAGGTGCCGACAGAGCACACAATTTGCAGAGCACAGTATTTATTATGAAAAAGAAAAAGATTCATCGCAAACGATGTATAGTTGACGTAAGGAAAATAATAAATTGCCGCACAGAGGTTTAGCGTTTTTTGAACGTATCCTTTTTACGGTGCAAATGAGATAAATCTTTGTACATCTCCGGCTGTATTCCTAGTAATAAAAAGATCGTACTAAAATGTTATGCGGTGTGGTGTATTTACTTCCAGATGTAGAACAAAAGCAGGAAACGACAACCAGCGGTGAGTATTGGCTTGAAATCACGCAACATTTGTGACAGTTCTCAACAGTTGTGCTCTGTTCCCATAACTAAACTCAGGCACGATAAAACCACTTACACAAACTGTTGTCCTGATTTAGAGTTGTGCAGCTGTTCGCAACAAAATATTTAAGGGTGCGCGTCTAAACAGGAATGATTGAATTCCAGCGTACAATAGAAAAGAGCATTTCGCGAAATGAGTCTGAAGTGGATTAATAATGAAAACCCATTTCTTGCGTACCATCATGCTCAAATAACACGTACACGGCAGCGGACAAAGTGGACTACTAGTCATGCGAGGGCACCCAAAATTACTATGCCTTATGTTGACCTAACTGGGTGTTACAGGCACTCTCCAACCTCAAATTATAAACTGGGGATACTCGTCTTGAAACTGTCCCAGTTGGTTATTGGGCATGCCGCCGTAGAAAAATCCTTGTGAGTTCTGACCACCTGGGGTTCTCTAAAGTCCACCGCAGTACAACTACAAGAGAACTGTGGCTTTCTAACCTCACCAAAAGGCGGATGGCGCGGCTTGGAATCTAACCAATGAGATCCTGTTAAGTGTAGGAGCACGCCATGGCCACTGTGAAAGGCTGCGGATAGCCTTAAAAGTCTGTAAGTGAACTGCACCACTGTCGCATCTAGCATTCGCGGTTCCTTCCGATGAATGCATTTGATACGGTTTTACCCTGAGCCAGCTGGTCTATATTAAGGAGCGGAGAAACTGAGCACTAAAAATAACCGCAGTGCGTATTCACATTTAAGGGTATACTGCAAACCAGATGCAATTTGCGCAACTCCCTGGCTTCCATACCCTGTATTTGATTAGTTTGCCTGGTTTGTGCGTGAAAACGCGCAGAAATACGTGATTAGGTTAGCAACTTTTCTTTCTGGTAATGCGCTTTGGCATGCGAAGACATTCTGGCGACATTGATAAAACATTCGCGCAACGTTTCGACAGATACAGACTGAAGACCGGTGACGGATACAAGACACTTTAAAGAGAGAAAGTGTTTCAGAAAAGCTGATGGTGTCAGTCCTTCTATGTAAGAGCAAAACTTGGAAGTTCGGCTTGAAATGACTCAGGTGATCGAAGAGGACCGCAAAACAAGTGTCAAAAAAAGAAACTTATAAAAGAGAAAGTAACGAAGTCCTACTTCAAAATGCACAAAACGTTTTCGTAGGCCTCGCTTTGGCGTAAGTATAGCAACAGGTATTTTGCAACTGTACATGCGCCCTCATTTCTTTACCAATGCCAAAGGAAATTACTTGCATAGGAGAAATGGCTCTCTATTTGGGCATCACTTAATCTTTTCTGCCTTGGTGTTATCGATTGGAGTCATTCGAGAGAAGAAGAGAAATTCATAGGAAAGGCAATTATTTTAATGCGAACCTCGGCGTGTGTTGATACAATTGCGAGAACGTGGTGTAGACTGCGAGAAGTTTTTTTTTTTTTGTGCCGAAAAAAAACACAAAAAAGAATAAAGCGAGAGTAACACACTCTCACAGGAGTTTTCAGTTAAGTTATTTGACAGACTGACTGCTTAACACACTATTGATTTCCCTTTAGGGAATTGCCGGCGTTATGAAGTTTAAGCCTGTGGAGGCTGCCTGTTTTACTTTACCGGAAAACAAATAGAGCAAAACAGCCGGAGAAGGAGTGTTTAAGAATGCTTTCATGGCTTAGATGACTGATTTAGAAGAGAACCATCCTATAACAAGAAATAATCTAGTCCAGTCAAGGGGTTTTAGTTAAATAAGTAGCAGGTCTATTTTCAGCAAAATCAGTAATCAAGTAAAACAAGTTCTATGTGCCTTTATCAACCCGATAGTAAGTTGCAGACATGCCGCTGTAGCACTGCTCTTATGCAGCACCATCTGGTGATTGGCTATGTGTGGTCATACATTTACTAGTTATGCGAAAGGTTTTAAGCAGTGCGCGAAATATTTTATTTTATTGCAGCCCCAGCTACTACACCTATGACTACAACCCCAGGTAAGTTTCCGAAAATTCTCAGGCACGGGGGTAAGAGGAAGGAGGCAGTGACGCCTGCAAATAAGTCTCCCCCGAATACACTGCGAACATATTTTATATATCTACCAAAATCGATATATCCGGTATTTCGTCGCGATCCCGACCGCAGTGCATGCGTTTTGAGTCGGATGATTTGAAGCGTAGTAACACTGCAACTCCGTTTAGTACAACGTGCGTGGCGCAAAAAGAGCACGGTACCAGGCGGTGCCACACACACGATGACCTTTTACGTTTACTGGGACCAACCTGCACAGGCAAAGAGCGCTGTGGATCCCAACCCACCACGAGGCGGCAGCTCCTTGCCACAAGTTTTGTCACCTGCTTATTAATCTACCTACAAACAAGTCAGCTTGTCACAGGCGTCACCGGAACTTCGCCGCCATCCTGTCCCTAGCATCGACTGGAGAGGATTTCTCGTTGATCCAGGGTACACCCTCGAAATCCTTTAATGCTATCGAGCGAGCGTCAACCAGGATGATCGGCGACATTGGCGAAATGGTCGAGTGCATGCGCATGCGCGTAACGCGCAGCCCAGCGCAAGTCTCCTTGCGCTGTTCTGTTAGGCGCAATCAACCCCCATGTTATCGTTTTTCTTTTTGCATTTTTCATATGATAGAAACTCTACACACACACACACACACATACACACACACGTGTATATATATATATATATATATATATAGTGTAGCTAAGGATAGATGTGATGCGCTCTCGCTTTATCGCGTATGCTTCGTTACACACTGTGGGTGCGTGAACTGTGCATTGAAGCACCGATTCCACCACAAAGCGCTGAGAAATGTATATGACAGGCCACTGTAACCAAGCAGATACGGCTGGAACTTCACATTGCCTTAGAATTATGGAAACTTGCATTTATGAACAAGTCACAGCCAGAGTTTAAGAGTTTTTACCCGAAAGGGAGGTCTCCGAAGTAGCCGGCATGATGCAGGTAATGTTTAATATTTGCAAGCGCCTCGTTCAGCTGACAGCAGCGCAATCTTCGATCACAAGGCTAGACTTCTCAAAACTGGACCTTATTTTTTTTATATAATCTTGCTCTGCCCTTGCGATTACATCGGACAGATTATCTGGTTTTTCGCTACCACTTTTCCATAGCTCATTGCCTGTTTCATACATATTCATTAACTTTCTTGAGAAGTGGCCCAAAGTTTTCATATCTGTAGAGAAAGAGAATATGTAATTAGAGTGATGACAGTCATATTTTACGCTTACTATAACCACGGTAGCACGTCAATAAGCCTCCCGTCCAGAATTTAGCGTTTCTTGAGCGCTGTTACAAACATTCCTGTCCTGTATGTATCTTTCGGGGATTCACATTGGTTGTAAAGTAATACGGACTCGCATTATTGCATCCAATTCCGCCGCAAGCTTTGGGGTAGCATCCCTCGTGGCAATTGATTCTTGCTCTTCCGGTGTAGGGCACCCGATTACTCACTCCGATTACCTATACGCGATCTGGCTTCGAAATTTGTTAAGTAGGTTGGTGGGTGTTCTCCCTTCGGATTACTACGATTTTCTCTAGCACTGCGCTTGACAGTGACAACGTATGCATGCTTGATAATAGTCCACCGTTCACGATCCTCGCAGCCCCTTATTGGGCACACATCGGCTTCAGAGCTCATCGCAATGCCAATTTGTCGCACGCAGGTCCTTCTAGTTGCCCCGAGAGGGCGAAACAGGTCTGTGCCCAGGATGGACAGGACTGTGTGGTGCGAAACAACAGGCCAGCGTGCGTGGGTAAGCTTTATTTATATTTTAATCTTGCAGAGATCACGATTTATTAAGGGCACTTTCGCTGTCTGTTCTGTGGCGCAGCGCCATTGCACTTCTCTTTCTGAAAGAACTTTTCACCTACTCGTTTGTTTGTTTGCTTGCTTTGTTTGTTTGTTTGTTTGTTTGTTTGTTTGCTTGCTTGCTTGCTTGCTTGCTTGCTTGCTTGCTTGCTTGCTTGCTTGTTACATTTTTCATTCTCGCACAAAAAAGAAGGTACAACCGTGCGGCCACATCCTCAAGCAAAGATCCCAGGATGTGGGCATGAAGTGGGAAGCAGTGGGTGGAATAGTGAATGTATATAGAGGTGGTCAACGAGATTAGAAGACCGCTTTATTACGACTTGAAAACGAAGGTGTCGCGGCAAATAGAACTGGTGGAAACTTCAAAACTATAACCGTAAATCCTAAAGAAATGCAAGCATGGGTAATGCAACGTTTTAAATCATTCGCGCCTACACAAAGAAAAAAAAATGCTGTGGTGTGCTGAAAGTTGGACGCAATCTGGCAGGTCACGAGAATGATGCGTGTGCGTTTGAAATGGTCCGGTCAGTTTCACCACTTTGCTTCGTTTAAAACTGTAAAATGTGCTGCATTTAGCGCCGCTTCGCGAAAACTAAAGTTCTATTCTAGCCAATGCGCCGTAACGCTCAGAGGCACAAGGTCCACACTAGAACGATCAATCTTTGCTTCCCTCAGGAAAAGTTTACTCGGAAGTCTCCGACGCTGCTTAACAACCTCAGGATCAGGGATTTCAAGGTGAAAAAAAATTATAGGGTTTGAAATGTAAGATCACGATATCATCACAAGACACGCCTATATGGGAGAACTCTGGAACAATTTTGACTATCCGGGCTTCTTTAAGGTGCCTCCAGTGGACGGAACGGGGGCGTTTTTGCATTTCGGCCCCATCAAAATGCGGCCACTGCCGCCGGGATTCGATCTCGCAACCTCGCGCTTAGCAGCGCAACGCCATAGCCGCTAAGTCCCCGCGGCGGGTGCGATTCAAGGTGGAGTTTCAATGGGTTCTGTCGCAAGTTAGAATTGGCGGCAATGAGAAACCTGACGCCTCTGCGTGCGAAGTACAGTCCCGTGCCCGAAATCTGAGAGAACCAAATAATTCGCAGTGAACGAACTAAGGACAGAATGTGCAATTAAATTCGGGCGTTGCACAAGAAATACGCGCGAAACCTGTGTGGTTTAACGACTTACTCGTGAAGGTGCTACCCTTCTGTGCCTCGTAAGAACTAACTCCGCTTACATCCGGGCTTTGTGTTCAAGACTTGGCGTTCTGTTTCCCCGCTTTGCACTTTACGTAGTGAGATAGATCATGTGGAACACTTCATGTGGTTACGCCCACAGTTTGACGCGGTGAGAAAGGTGCTCATTGACAACCTGGAAAAGGAATGACTTACATGCGCGAGCTATGAAACAGGAGCGTTTCCTCAAGGGCCCGTAGTAATCAGGGAGAGAGTTCTACGACTGTTGAGTACCTTTCTTCGAGACACGGAGTGAGTTGGTCAAGATATGGCGACCCACACTCGCTAACAATGTGTGAGTTGCTCAAGGGCAACAATTGCCAGTTAAGCATGCTAAGCTAACCTCGGCTGATGCCACACCGCCACCACCACCACCAGATATGTGGCTATACTTACAAGCGCAGGAGCTAAATAGGCGTCTTGTAATAGCTTGTCAAATATCAATGTTTGCTTTTCCGAACAAGTGCTCAGCGTTTGACTGAGCTAGGAAAGTTAAGGACATTCGCTCTGGCAGCTCTATCGCGATCTTTACTAATAGTGAGTACTTGAATTTTCTTGTGCGCTCTTCCTGTGTTTCCATGTCTGCCGTGTGTGTACATCTTTTATGAGGGAATTGGTAGGTTCACTCTCTTGTTACCTCGGGATAGTGGTCTGTTTAGCGTCGTATCTGCTGAGTTACCTAAGGTTAAGTGGTGCGAAGTTCCCCATTTGTCTATTTGTTTTCGAAGTGGGGAGCTCACTTTGTAACAATAATCTGAGCTGAAAGAGTTAAACTGCATCCAGGAAGCAATTAAAGAGAGATGCCGCAGGACACTTCTTTTTCTATTGATCCCCGTTTTTCTTCCCTGCCCTTGTTTGACCTTTCATTCTTGATGAACCTACTTGCTCTTATCGAAGTGTTGTTTCCAGATAAAAATATAAAGTAGTGTATTTATTGCGGCTTATATCAACAAGAGGGTCATTGACCGCCAGGCAACAACACGCAGTGCCTTCATCATACTGCAGGTTAAAAGAAGAAATCGGACAGAGTAGAACAAAAAAAAAACTCATATCTTCGTTAGCCCGTTTACCAATGGAAGCGAGCTATATCTGGTCAATCTAACGGGCCAACTTAGCTTCCAAAAGGTTGGTTGTACGCTACAGCGTCGTCGCTAATGGTCTTCAAGGTAAGCACACACGGGACAGTAGTAATGCGTTGTATCTTGCCGCGATCACAGTGATGTACCGGAGCTCGAGGCACTTTAGAGCTGGCGCAG
The DNA here is from genome assembly GCF_023375885.2 of Dermacentor andersoni. NCBI lineage: Eukaryota > Metazoa > Arthropoda > Arachnida > Ixodida > Ixodidae > Dermacentor > Dermacentor andersoni. The sequence continues at coordinate 98,146,815 of NC_092821.1, forward strand.
CTGGCGAAGTCTGGCAGGGACGTGAAGTGCACTTGGCTCCAAAAGTAAAGATGCCAAGTGAACGTGCCGTGACAGTCCACTTAGTCGGCTCAACCGGAGCGTCCTTGCTGAGCAGCTGCGTGCGTACCCTGTCGTGGTGAACGACGAGCTCATCGTTCAGTTCATAACTAGCGGTCGTATTGCTGGTGCCTCTCAAGAAACGCCGCAGCGCTTTAGTGACCTTGCAGATCGCAGACGCATCAGGCCACGGTCCCAAGACATTGTCCTCCGAAAACTTTCGGTCATCTAAGCGTCCCCAAATGTGTTCGAATGCAAAGCTCTCATCTTCACGCAATAAGCGATGCAATAACTTGTCGCACGGGAGGATTTTACTAACGTTTTTACGGCAGAACTATATATGTCTACCTTCCCATAGATTTTTCAATGTCCGTGCCTCAAGTCTCCCGCGCCCTCTATGAAGTGGTAAAGCAAACCAGTAAGGCACGTGCTGACACCTGGCGTATCAAAATGAAAGCTAAGAAGTCACCCAATGACACAGAATTTCATACAATAGTTGCTCGAGGGAACTCTGGCGCTAGTGTCTACGGCATGTGCTATCGGGGCGGTTCGCCCATAGCGCTATAACGTAAAACTGTTCCAAACTTTTGTATTCCAATTCTACAATCAGTCCTCCGCGATTGGTAAGAACATTTTTTGGGCCAGCCCCACTTCACCTGTCTGTCATGTGACGTCACGAACACCGCGATAGCTCACCTCTGATACGACGCGTACACAATGATTATGCATGATTTGACCGAATAGCCCCAGGCTGCGCCATACCGAAAGGAATAAAAGATGGCTGCCGCCACTCGCTTATGCGCAGGCTACTCGCACCTGTGAGAGAGCATGAGTTTATTTGCGTATAATAAAGCTTTGTGTGTGGCCGTGTAACGTTTTCAAGCACTTTCGCAACGTTTACGACCGCGTTATGATAATTCTTTCTGGCGTAGAATCAATTTCAGTGTCATTCTTAAGCTTCTCAAGCTACCGGCAGCTAAGTAAGGGAAAGCGGACCCATCGCAGACGCCGGCACGACCCTCTTCCCCCGGTTATCGATATTCAGTGAAGTGGCTCGGCCCCATCGAATCTCTCTCCACTTGAGCGTGCTCCTCCCCTCTTGTCAGCCAATAAGATAAGACAAGCTCCTCAGTGTAGGCAATGTTATTTGTTTTTCAAGCGAACAAAAATGACCTCCTATGAAAAAGGAGAACGTTTGATTGGTCTGTTCAGACAACCCTGCGGGTGACCGCCCGATCCTTGTGTCAGCGGTTACCCAAATTTGACGTCAGGAGATTAGAATAAAAACATATTGGAATAGTTTTACGTAATAGGGCCCCAGCATGGCAATTATGTAAAGTACATGGATCTGCCTAAACTTCGTCCTCGCTTGAAACGGCTTCGTGACTTTGTAGACTCGTCATTTTGCAGCAAATCACTGCGTAAGAAATAATAAAAGAAACGTTATGGAAACTGTCCGACTGCAGGATTCGAGCGCAGGACCGCTATTGAAAGCATTACGCCACGGACGCATGCATGGACAAGCGGCTTACAAAGCCCTTGTGAATTTCTCGCGGGCAGGTCAGCGTGTTGAGACGCTTTGCGCGTTTCGATTTGGCCACCTGGACAGGCTGGACCGCTGCAATCATCAATTGTGTATGCTCGCAGAAAATGTGTCTGCAGTTACGACCACGCCCATCCATGTATATCATGGAGACCACAAAGCCATTGTGACCGCGGGTACTACGTGACAGTGAATTACACAGTAAAGTCTTTACCACAAGTTTTCTTACCATGAGATTTACAGCTCCTCTGGTCATTTACCTTCGCAGGCCAAAATGGCCTTGAATCCTTTTGTGGTGTAAAGCTACACTACGCGGGTTGTAGCCGAGCTTCGCGTGCTTCTGCGCCTGCCATACTGCGCATGCGCGAGAGCCGTGTGACGTCACGAGAGACGCAGCTGCGTCGCCGTCGCCCTCGCCCTCGACAGCGGCGCATTCCAGAGGTGTGACGTCGCAGTCTCCGCAGACGCACCGGCGCCGTGTGCGCCCGCTGCTGCATTTAAGGCTTATAGTCTGACGTAGCGTGAACGCGCGCACACGTTACGTCACGTTGGCGGGAACGAGAGCGCCTATAGTTCGATCCATGGTTGGACGCAGTGGCGCCGCCAACGTAGCCAGACGTGGCCAACTAGGTCAACCACGCTCCAACGCCCACGGGTTCTAACAACGCTCGCCCGCGCGCCGATAACGTCGAACAACGCGCCTTTGTGATTGTTAAAGCGCCGCATGTGTTACAATTAGCAGTGTTAACCACTCCAATTAGGAACGAATAAGCTTTCATAAGTAGAACGCCTATTGTACCGGGTAAATGTCTCAACGTTGCAAATCATGATTTTGCATATAGACGATAAAAAAAGGTTGCAGCAGCTTTGTAGCACATTTTGACTATTATTTTTGCTAACTGTACAGTTCGAAAAATACCGAATCACACGAAAGATCACTCGCGGTAATAGATGACAACAGCAACAACAACGAAAAAAAGAGGGAACAAGGCAGCGTTTCCAAGGTGATCCCACAGCTATAGCACGAATCGATACCACATACCATAATAAGGCTTATCGCGTCTTCCTACACCATAAAAATTACAGCCATTTCATGAGGGAGCCTATACCAGTAGAACATTAAAAAAGATCGTTGTCTTATTACGACGGCAATTACGTGACGACTTCACGAGAATTTTCGCCGTCGTCGTCGGCGTCGCCGTGAGGTTCCCTATCGAATCCAAAGGCATTAAAATTGCGACCACACGCCCTATGCTATAGGTGTGAGGGAAAGCGTGCGAGAATGAACCGACAGAGATGGAGGCATGGTGCGCACCGTTTTGTCTCGCACGCAATAACGGGGCGTGGGGCAAAGGAGGACGCGCACCGTTGTCCTCACCAGCGCGCAAGGAAGAGCGTGCGGCAGGTTAGCACGCGTTTCTTTTTCTATCCCGACAGCTCATGCCTTCTCTTGGTGGTAACCGGCAGTGTGCGCAAAGCCTAGACGAGCCGAGATGGCTGGTGGCTTCGTTTGTGCTGTGTTTTTCACGAGCCTAGTGCGCGTTGCAGCGAGAAACAGCATGAAATGCATTCGCTTACAGCTGTTGCCTCACTTCATCACGCCAGCCTTGTGGCAGCGAGGGTCCGTCGTCATCGAGCAAGATCAGTTTCTCCTTACCTGTGCTCGCATACCCCCATGATCGTTACTTTAATTAGTAAGCGCAGGTTTACTGCACTTCACGCGGCCGATAATACTAAGAACCTTACTTCACGCAGTTCTTTAATGATTTGCCACTGCTATCAATGCGTCGGGTTTCTGCCGAAACTGCTATTTTTGTGTGTGTGTAAAATAAAGTTGATGCCACGCAGATCGGTGGACACAATACTATGTCAACGTCATCAGTCGCACCGTCTGAAAGACAGCCCTGCACAAAGAGGCTTGTTTATTAAAGACAAGACCAAAAATGCGAGTAACAGTCCCGATGATACGCGTAAAACGCTGTAGGACTGAGAAACACCTCCTCAATAAAATGAAGAATAAATGCGCTATACCTGAGGTGAGGTGCGACGGCAGAAGAACCACTGAAATCTATCCCTCGAAAAAAAAAAGCACCATCCCGCTTAGCGTCAACGGTGCCCTTTACTGAAGCGTGTGGAATGTAGCTTTCCTGCATAGCATCACTTATAAAAGCTCAGCCACCTTTTCTTTTTTTTTTAGGTGGTATATTGACAGATAACTTTAGACAGCGTGTACTGCAGTACGATTAATTGACCCCGAAACCAAAGATAGTTACGAAAGCGCAGCCCACTTTCACAGTCTGCATTCATTTGTTTTCTGTTTCACTGTCATTGTGTATATATAATATATATATATATATATATATATATATATATATATATATATATATATATATATTTATTTATTTATTTATTTAAATTAAATTATGGGGTTTTACGTGCCAAAACCACTGTCTGATTATGAGGCACGCCGTAGTGGAGGACTCCGGAAATTTCGACCACCTGGGGTTCTTTAACGTGCACCTAAATCTAAGTACACGGGTGTTTTCGCATTTCGCCCCCATCGAAATGCGTTATATATATATATATATATATATATATATATATATATATATATATATATATATATATATATATATATATATACATGTAGAGAGAGAGAGAGCAATGTTTGTTCTTGGTATATGACCATTTCACGATGCACGGACCTCATGTGTGTCGCCGGCGCCCGATAAAGAGCGCGGTTCCTTATGTCCTACTCTTTTGTCCCTGCATGTTCCAGTTGATCTCGAACCATTTCTGGGCGTCTTCTTTCTCTAGCTCACTTCGCTTTAGATTTCACAATCTTGTGAAGTTGCTTCCTACGATTCTTTTAATTACTCGAGTGTGAAAAGGAGCCGCAGTAACAATTGTAGGTTTCGTAAATCTTCCTTTCTCGCATTTCAATAGAATGCCAACAAGAACGCTTTCCTGACGTGCTGCTTTACATAGTAAGGCTGCTTTGACCGACGCAGGCATTTCGTGTATAAGGAGGACGCTTTTTCTTTTCTTTTTTGCCACGTTCAATGTTTACCGAGAATCCCTTGAATGACGCATTTATTTTTCTTTATTTTGTCTCTTTTCTTATGCTTCATGGAGCACAAACCACATTTCCTTCTTTCTTTTTTTCCCTCTTTTCTCGATAGAACGAAAGAACACGTGTACCGAAGAATTCCAGAGGAAGTGCGAGAAAGGCGGAATGGTATGCCGCATGTACAAGGGCAACATGATGTGCGCTCGTAAGCATCTTTCAACGTCTCGTTTCTCTTTCACTATCATTTTTGCGACGACGTGCTGGGTTTGAATTCTTGTTTTTGATGTCGGTGGCATCTTCGCAATTTTCGCAAATTGCATCACCTTACCTGTTTCTGTCAGCTCCCGCTTACTAAATTGCCCTTTTTTGTTAACTACTTACTTGTCGGTCCCCATCACATCGGACTTCTTCTGCCCGTTTATTGCATAAGAGGCAAGAATAGGAGGTTACAGTGAAGCTCGATTGTACAAAACATGCTTATCCGCTCAAGACAGGTTATACATCGGGTAATTACATGTACCCAGTCACCTATGAAGAGCTCAATCAAAATTTTTGCAGGGCGTTTATTATATACCGATGTTTTTTAAGGCCTCAGCGGAGGAAAAATAGGACAAGCAATCATTCCTTAAAAACGGAAAGTACGCACAAAAGCCAGGAATTTCATGCCTGTGCATTGAACAAGAAAGATGGTCAGCGTCACTAAGAATGGTGATTATATATGATCTCACCTCCAGTTCCCTTCTGGTACACTTCCTAGCCATCCCGCATAGATACTAGAAAAAAAGTCAGGATGAGAAAACTACAAAAAATGCAATATTGCTCCTCGAGGCAGAGTTTGCTGTATTGCAAGAGGTTTTATGGCGTTGATGGCGTAAGTTCACAGTTCGATCAGAATGCCGAGTTTGTTTGAGGTGTTTTTTCTTGTGCATGAGCATGGCTTAGTAAGATTCCGGTGTTCGACATCCAGAATATTTAGCTTTATTCAAGTTTGGTATATCCAGGTACGACGTAGCACGAATTTCGAGACGAACAGCGAGAACCTCGTAGTGTATTCAGAAATATTGGAAAACGGGCCCGTATTCACACACACACACAAAAAAAAAACTTACGCTGTAGCTGTTTGCAGTAGTATACGCGAACCAATCCTGGGATTGAACTTTCATTAGTGAAGGCGTTCGGTCGATGGCAAACACAGCTCATACGAATGAAAAGGCCTCTGATAACCGCACAGGAAGTGCAGTTTCGTGGGATCGTCGTCGTCGTCATCATCACCATCATCATCATCATCGGCCAGTTATTATGTCCACTGCCGGACGAAGGCCTCTCTCCGTGTGATCTCCTGGGATATGTAATGCGCAGAGCACAAAACGGGTTCTATATATAGAGTAGCAGAATGTGAAGAGATGTGACGTCGAATGCGGCAGGGGATAAGGCGATGTGATGAGACTGGAAAATTTGCTGGCCGATTGTATTAACCCAGGAGAGGTGTGTCTGGAGATTGCTAAAAGGAGTATGAGTCATGCTGGATATAGACATACATAAGCCGATGAGCGAGAATAACTGAATGAATAAATTAGTCCTTTAATTTATTATTGAGAGGGCCAAAGATGCTCCAGTGTTTTTATTACTCACGAACAAACAAAGAGACAGACAAGGAATGCCAGGGAAATCATAACGATGGTTAGTTATGTTCCATTGAAGTGTTTAATTATCTGAAAAACGGAAATGAAAGAGGGCTAGGAGGGACATCTGTTTGACTCCACTTTCGTTTCCCTGATTATTTCAATACTTCAATGAAACATAATTGATTTCCCCCTAGCTCTCTTTTGGTTTCGTTGTCTGTTTCTTCGTATGTCCATACGATGATGATGACGATGTTGACGACGTCATTGCGTCGGAAATTGCCGGACGAATAAGCTCTGAGAGAACGACTAGCATTGCGTTTCAACGGGTGCTGCCTTTGCGTCGATTTCCTTAGTTTCGTTTTCGCATCTAGGTGCGGTGTTAGTGTAATGTCACATGAGATATTATTCTGTTATTCTATATTTTAATAGCAAAACCACTAAGTAAGCAAGCCTTTGTGGAATGTAAGCGTGCTTAGTCTATCAAAACACAATTGTAAAAATAAAAAAAAAAGTATTGCATGCATTTGTGAAAACACAAATTGGCGTTCGTGGCGTTTTAAATGTCGTTCTTTGAAAGAGCTTTTCCATTCATTGCGATTAAGACTGCTTTGTGTTTCATTTTGATTATAGGAAAACCAGCAGTGACAACTACGAAAGGTAAAAGCAGCTGATTTCAAGCCTGCAATCAACATACTTTGTTATTCTCAAATAGGGCATTACTTGCTCAGACGATGCTTTAGCTTCAAGTCTACTCGAATGTTCCTATTTGAACCTATGTTAAGCGATTAAGACTGCCTTTTGTTTCCTTTTGGTTATAGCAAAACCATCAGCGACAACTACGAAAGGTAAAAGGAGCAGATTTCAAGCATGCAATCAACATACTTTGTTATTCTCAAATAGGGGATTACTTGCTCAGAGGATGCTTTAGCTCGAAGTCAACTCGAAATTCTTTGTTCAAACCCATGTAAAACGCAAAAATATTTTCTAAGTCGAACACCAAATTGATTTGAATTGAATTTGTTGTATTTAAGGAAGAAAGTTATGTTCTAGCAACGTTAGGAAACCGGGCTATAATTTGGGACAGATATTGTTTTCTAAGCATAGTGAAATATCGGTACGCTTCAAGATAACACGAAGTTTACAAATTCGCAACTCTGTCAAAAAAAAGGAATACGAGTACCGCTGTTCCGTCAACCGCATCTCTTCGAGCATTTGAAACAGACAGATGCGATATATGAATTTGCAGCTGACGTTACAGCATTTAAGAGGATTTAGCAGTAGTCGAACTCACAAATTTTGTGGCGTATTTCGGAACAGTATATAACAGCCCAATATCGTACGTTTTAGATTCATTGTAAGCTGCAGATTACAGAATTACTGTATTGCTTTTTTTTTTTTGCTCACTTGCAGCACTGTAGAGTTAATACCTGTCTCTTTCAATTCTGCGATTTTCCGAAATGTTTGAAAAAAGAACAAGAAATTCACAGGCCAGATTAAAAACGTTCTTTCAAGAGTAACAATATTTCAACAATTTATTTAATATAGAACAAATGTAATCTAATCGGGTGATGTGGTTGCCGAGAAAAAAACAGTGACTCGTCTTCACAAGTACACAGACAGAGGTCCCAGGCTAAAGCTTGCTATAAAGGTACTCGTATTTATTTAATCTGGTGTCACCCTCAAACGACTGAGCGACTGTGCAGCGTTAAGTCGATATTCGTGCCAACAATGTAGTGGATAATCTGTTAATTGCAATTGCAGCAGAAGCTCTGGTAACGTAAAATTCGTTTCTTTTTTTTTGAGCGGTAATGGAACCCGTAATTTCCTGCGGAAAGCAGATGCCAAAGTTATGCTCTTGGGTTCACTACATTGACTTACGTTTCTCTAAGGCATTGATTCGGGCTAAACTGCATGTCATGCAGCGTACTACAATAGCGCTAAACAGACAGTAGCAGGCAAGAAGCGACAACACGCGGCGCTCTACTGTCCCTTTCTTTATGCTTGCATTGGGGTGAAGGGAAGAAGGGCAACGTTACACCAATATAATACACTCTAAAAACAGTTTGCACCCTTTGGGGTGTATATTTGTCCCACAACAATAATCGTCATCTGCCTTGCTTGCGTTTCCTTTCTTGAAAACTCGGCGCTCGCTACTTTCCTGTCGAGAATGCTGCGTCACACTGATAACGCGCGTGCCGTTCGTGACTGGAAAGTACCGGGCTCGCAGCGTTAAAGAAAGGAAACGCGGGCAAGACAGATGAGGAATATCGTTGTGGGACAAATATACACCCCAAAGGGTGCGTTTTTAGAGTGTACCGACCCTGCGAGCCAGCCCCTTTGACAAAGTGCGCAATCACAGTCCCGCGTGTGTCACCATCAGGCTATGTTTCATCGTTAAGTGTCTGCACTGTCTTGCAGGGAGCTGTTTAAGATCATTGTCAGCAGTATTGCGCAGCAAGTGAGATTCGCGTGGCCTGTTTCTGCTTGTGTTGGCATGGCAATTACACGGACGCTCGAGGCACGAAACCACCGTCGGCGTCGCCACCGCTGCAGTTGTCTTTGCTCTCCCGCTCGACGGCATTCGTGTGCGCAGAGTTGGAGGGATTCGAGAAGCGCGAAGCTTGTGTTGCTGCAACAGCGTTTGAGCGACGCTCAATCGCCTCGGTCACGGCGCCAAGGCCGCGTTGTGCGAGGGCGAATCAGAATGTCTTTGCCCCCTATTTCTTTTTTCGCCAAATTACGGTTGTAAGTGCGAAGTCAACATATCCATTCCCAGCGGTGGACCTTTCCTGCACCGGCCAGGCCTCATCTGCCGGCAGCTCCGCGACACGGCGCTGCTGTCAGTTGGTCAGTCGTTGAAGCTGGCGGTTGTGCTTCACCGACGCGTAAATATTAGAAGATGCTTGCTGCGTGAGCCGACAATCTGGTTTCGGCCCCTCTCTTCGTTCCTCCTCTCCACCAGAGTCGGTTGCGAGCGCTAGTTGCGGCGGCTGCTGCAACCTTGAGTGACGTTCCCCTGCTTCCAGTATTTTGGCGGCGTCTGTAGCAATCCTGGAGGCAGGACCCGCGGTCTCTCGTCAAGCCGTTGGTCGAGCGAGCGCCAGCCTTGTATTCGTCACTTTACCCGCAACAGGAAGTAGGGTCGGCAGCGAGCGCCGTCTCCCCGCGACTACCTTGAACCACAGGAACCTCCGCTCGAATGGGAAAACATGAGACGCTACCGAGCTCGTTTGGCGACAGGTCAACTTGGTGACGTGCGGGTTCCCGCGGCCTCTACTTTCGACCTGACCAACCCAAACGCGATCACCGTCACCGGTAGGGCTCATGCACACTTCGACAGCAAGCTGTAAGTTCTACGCCCTTTTGACATTGTGATTTCAACGCCGCCTTCACTATAAACATGCTCAGCAAAGATGGGCCTAGCGTTAGGTCTGACGCTAGGCTTAATCTTGAACTTGGCCGCTCGACGTGACACCGCCGTCATGGGGCCACCATCGCAAGTCGGTGCATCCTTAGAATGCATGGAAATTGACGTTCAGAAAAGCAAGCCCGCGCAAAGAGATGACCCCAGCGTCTCTAGTGTTGACCAGGCGCAAGCTAAACAAGAGAAACTCGCCCCAGATCCGGACGCAGCCGAGACGCAGGCAGCCAGCCCCGGAGCAACGTTGGCCAGCGACACCACGGACGCAACCGAGACGCAGGTAGCAAATGACAGCGAGACCCCAGACGCAGCCGAGACGCAGGCAGCCCATGCCACCCAATGACAAACTGCACTAGGCAAGCGACAGGCTACTGAGGAGCGGAAGGCAGAAAACTTCAAGTACCTTGAAGAATTATCATACCATGTAGTAGTCATTAGGCCCACGGAGAGGAGCAACATTTGGTTATTTTCCCGCTCCACACTAGCCAATGCACTGAACAAACTTGCGGGTGACGCACATTTAGCTAAGCTAGCGGTCTACAAACCTGAAAGCAGAAGCTACACGATTACGGCTATTGTGAAAGAACAGCAGCATACTGTGAACATTTCGAGGCAAGTCAAGACGCTATTCGATACGAAGTCGGGTACTGTCAATTTCACTAGCTACATGGCACCTCTAAAGAACACCGTGCGGTTTGTTACGCACCAAGTTGAGCCTGGTAGCACCAACCGCGATCTCATGGAAAACATTTTCTCCACGCCTGGCACACTTCTTGCAGCGAGGATGTTAGGCAAAACCAGCACAGCCCTTGTCACGTTAGAGGCACCTAGCATTCCGCAAAGGGTCTATTATTATAACTGCCCGCTCAAGACCCACTCATTCAAGAACAGGCCAGTATTATGCCTTTCTTGCCAGAAAAGTGGCCACATGCAAACATTTTGTCCAAATCATCCGGTGTGTTCCCAGTGTGAAGTCGACCATGATCAAGACACCCAGTGCGGAGCGCCTTTTCGTGGCAGATGCCAAGAAGAAGGTCATATGGCAACAAGACCCACGTGTCCATACGGAGCATCCCAGACACCTTCGCCTCCACAAGTACGGTCAAGAAGCCCAACGCGACGATATGATGCCACTAGACGTAATAACAAAAGGTCAGTTACAACAATGCACAGACAGGAATCGAAGTTACCAGCACCACAACAGGAAGCAAGCGGTCAATCCAAACACCATCCACAAAAAACACCGAGTAGGCACCGCAGTCCGTCAAATCAAGCGAAGCAACCTCGCCAGTCACTATCCCAGCACGACGAAGCTATAGCCAAAGCGCAAGCCGATCTAGAGATAGCACGGTCCTTGATGCTTACGACACAACGCGCTTTCAACTAGTTACTATAAGAAAACAAAACAGTCGAAAGTGCAGAGAAGTTTCAGAAGGCATCAGCTAGATTATGGGCCGACCACCCCCTGACCAGCCCTTCTACTCCTCCAATGCCGGATAACACCTCTGCTCCTCCAAACCCATCCCCACAATAGGTACGCCCGCCGCCCACGCCACAGTCGGCGTCCGAAAAATCCGATATGCTTGCGAACGAAAAGATAACGGCAGCATTGGCGGATATCGGGAAAAGACGACGCCCAAGATGACAAGCAAGCCGAACAGACCAACGTAACTACCCAATTGGCCAAAATCATGACGAAACTGTGTGCACTAGACCCGATTAGCAACTAGCTTTGCCAAGTTCATGTAGAAGAGCAGAGGCTCCGCCTTAAGCAAGATTACATTTTACAGCGCCTGGACAACCTAGAAAACAAGCAGCCACCCCCAACAAAGCACATCTCCGCTGTTGGAATCTCAGCGCTGACACCCGTTGTTGCAAATGGGTCGCAAGCCCCAAGGGTAGCGTTGGCCTGGCGGCCTGGGGCACAACTGGAAGCATCCGAAGGTCCTGGCAAAGCATGAGTCGACTGCTAACAGAACAACTTGTTTATTCTAGCATCGCAAAAGAGCGGGCGGTCAGGTCGACCGCAGTGGAGAGACGGGAGAGCACGCTACTCAACAGAAGAAATCGGAGCCTCTCTCTTGGCGTCCGGGAGCAGCTGCTTTTATACTCTCGCAGTTGAGGGCAAGAAGGAACGCCTCGTCAGAGGCGCACGTGACGGGGCACGGACACGCTGAGACACAGGTTGAGACGAGTGTAGTGACGCATCCGCCGGGCCGGCGCCGGTCAGACCTCCTCGCTTCACACTTGGGGAGCTCCTCTCCCCGGCTGCCGCGCTTTGACAAGCGTGGGCACCAACATGCACACACACACACACACGCACACTTGAAGACACGTGGCATTGAAACATGCCTGGACGCGCTTGGCGGGGAGGCGTATCGGCGGCGCTGAACGGGCCAAAATGTCCGCCGCTTTGAACGAAGCCCCGGCGTCCGTTGCATCCGCGCCGGCTATACCGCGCGTCGTAGGCGAAACGTAACACCGCCGGAAAGCAAAGGTTGGTCCCCTACTAACAGCATTAATATGGCGCCTGTTTCCGCCGAAGATATACCGGACATCCTACAGTGGAATTGTCGAGGTCTTCAAGCCTGCGTATCCGAATTGAATCTTCTATTCGAGCGTATAGGTTGCATTCTTCTGCTGCAGGAGACCAAGGGAACATCGCCGGGTCTTCATCACTACAAAGCTCTGTTTTCTCCCAGCATTACGCATGCTCATTATGGACAGGAGAAAATACAAGCACAAGCCGCCATTTTTGTACATAAAGACACTCCACATGCGCAGCTGGACACCGCCACCTTCTGCACACCACATCAAGGAATTGAGGCAGCGAGAATATGTTACAACAACAAGCATATAGTCATCGCTAGCGCATACTACAGACCATCGGCAAAATCGGCTTATGGCAGCTGAAACACGCCTACCAAAGGGATGCCATTCTGATAGGTGGGGACTTCAATGCGTCGCATGAAACATGGGGCTACCGAAACTCAAGCTCAAAAGGAACAAGTCTTAAAGAAGACTTAATGCAGCCACGGCAAAGGCAGGGCTTCTGTTGGCCAATGATACCGACTATCCCACGCGACGTGGTATGCAACCTGGGCAACGTGACACGTTTCCAGACCTGACCTGACACCCTGGCAACATAATTAAGGGTTGGCGGTGCGGCCATGAGACAATGGGCAGTGATCATTACCCAATTTGGATTGAGCTGAACTCGACTCTTAGAAAACGAAGACGCACAACCCAAACAGTCAATTGGCAAAAGTTCAGAGAGGCACTCAATGAACATCTGGAGGAACTTCCTGTTGAAGACCTCCTGCGCAAAGTTAAAGAACAAGCTATCCCTACCACACTGGTGACAACATATGTCCACACACCAGATACCCACTTCCTCAATCTCTGGGAGAGCAGGAAGCAGGCAGAGCAAGAATACCTATTATCAAGAAAGGATTATAAGAAATTGCTGACTTTGCGCAAAAGAACAGCAGAGGCGGGACGATACGCTAAGCAGCTCACTCGGGAGAGATAGCTAGACTTCTGTAGCACTCTGTCACACCGTTCTGGTCTAGGGCGCTTGTGGCGCACCTTCCGAGCTGTGAATGGTCAAAAGAAGAGTAGCAATAACATAGAGAACATCCTGATCCCCACCGGTCAGACCGTCGACGAACTAAAGCATGAGGCAGCACACACCTTTTTCCCGCAGCCCGTTCATTTGCCACAATCCGATACCTACACCCCTCTGCCGTCTGAGAGCTCCGACGGCATCAACGCTCCATTCAGCCAGTTTGAGTTGCAGCTAGCCCTTTCGCAAGTGAAGCAGAACAGTGCCCCAGGACCAGATAGGATCTCATGGAGCATGCTCCGCAACACAGGCCCAGCTACTAAGCACAAGCTCCTAGAGTTAATCAACAAGCATTGGCAAGACGGCTCCCTGCCTAAGCACTGGACGCATTCCGTTGTCATACGTATACCGAAACCTCGCAAGCAACCGACACAACTCGACAATATGCGACCAGTCTCCCTTACTACAACCATTTGTAAGTTAATGGAAAAGATGGTTACCACACGCTTCTCCAACCACCTCGAGAAGTGTGGATACTTCCACTCCTTCCAGACCGGATTCCGGCCGCAGTTGAGCACACAGGATACCCTTTATCTTCTCCAGACCGCCATCAACCGCGAGGCTAAATTTTGCAGAGGACGACCAGACATTCTAGTAGCAGTTTACTTGAAGAAAGCTTCTGATACCATTGGCCACCCTGCTATTATCAAAGCAGTCGAAAGCACCCGAGCAGGCACCAGAATTGTGAACTTCGTGAAAGAATTCTTAAAAGACAGGACATAGAAATTTCAGCTATCTCCCGGTCATTTAGCCAGGCACTGCACCAACTCTGTAGGAGTCCCACAGGGGTCGGTCATCTCCCCTACACTCTTTAATGTCGTCATGGCCACGATCGCGTGGAAGTTAGGCGCAATTGGAAACCTTTGGTTTACAATGTACGCTGATGATATAACCCTGTGGACGACCTAGAGGCTCAGTTCAGCTGAACAAGTTACAACGCTACAAAATGCACTTGACACAATTGATCAGGAGCTGGAGCCAAAGATATGAGGCCCTCGCCGGAGAAGACGCACTACTTCACGATACATGACAAACATGAAAGATCCGACGTAACCCTTTACATCGACGGCCACTAAATTCGCCAAACGGAAGAGGGATACCTCAGAATATTGGGCATCCCAATCAACAAGGACGGCACGACAAGCACATGGCTGCAACATTTGAAACAGCAATGGAAACCAATGGTGCCCCTTATCAGAAGGCTAACCCGCCATAGCGGAGGGGCAGGAACCAATGTTGCACGATGGCTTACGGTAGCTGTTCTCAACGCCAAGATAAGGTACGGAGCCTCACATTACGACCTGACGGCTGCAAACTACAAGCAACTTGACAAGCTACACAACATGGCTATGAGGGCAATCACCGGCTTACCAATACACGCAAAAAAAGAAGACCTGCACAGATATTCCGGCCTCGCGACGGTGGAAGCATTGGTTAAAATCCACAAGGATAACCATGATACGACGCTGAAGAACACGTGGAATGGTCAGCGACTGCTATCTGCGCTGCATGGCACCAACCTGCACCTGCCAGAGCTGGATCACCTCCTTCCACCCTGGGAGGAAATAAGGGTTACGGAACCCAGACCACTACCTACGAACACCAAAGGTGAAGGCAGGGCACACCGACAACAAAGCGTACGAGACGCGCACCAAAAGCATGAAGGAACAAAAATATATACTGATGCTGCCTTACAATACCATGAACATTAAGGTAAAATGTATGCCGCTACCGCTTTTTACGGAGAAAACGGGCAAACACACGCTGTCAGCCACAGCGGCTATGCTTACTGGACAGCCACCGATCTTGAACTATTGACCATCGAGGAAGCGATTCAACTTTGTGAGGCGCGCGCAGGAGACGCGGTTCACATCTACACTGACAATCTAGAGGCCCTCAAGCAACCGAACTCCTGATCCTACACGACTACCACAGCGCACCGCATAAAGCAAGCCTGCCGCCACCTGCGGGACAATAGACACGCACGCATTTTCGTACACTGGACACCGGGTCACAACATGAGGGGAGCGGGGAACAGGGCGGCCCATGAAGCTGCAGGTGAGAAAATTAGAGCAGACCGCCATAGCAGCCGTGAAGTGAGCCCGTACCTGCTGGACCACACCTATAGTTCCCCGTCATCCGTCGTTGTACCAGATCACCAGATTTCCCGGTTGAAACACGAGAGGAGGGCTCAACTACGGGAGTTCATTCCTAGCATCCATCCTCCCATTCTCACTCGCCTTCCCAGAACAGCCCAGGTTCTCATCCACAAAGCAAAAGTTAAGGCATCTATTAGACTGGATGTTCTGAGCAAGTGGAGAGGAACACAAATGGAATGCCCCAACTGCCCTGCGAGCAACGTCGATCTCAAACATCTGCTCTGGTCCTGTCCTGCCACAGCCACCCTCAGGGACAAGCACACCCGACCTCTAAAGGTGGTATCGTACGAAGACTGGGTCGCACCGCAAGCAGATAACACCAGAAGAATTAACGCGTTGCTGTCCTTTGCGAGGGAGACAGGCATCCTTCCTTTCACCTGATCCCTTACCCCTATCTTAGGCCACGGGCCATCCCTTCTAATAAATGTTTCAGTCAATCAATGGGAGAACTAGCGACGCGCAGGCATCTAGTAAAGGAGGCACTGGCTTCACACGTCCAAGGCGTACGAGCAACGAAGTGTGATTCGTTTTCTATGGAGCAAGGGACGAACGCCCTTCGAAATCCACAGGAAAATGCAAGCCACGTATGGGGCAAAGGTGTTTCGCTTTGAGAAGTGTGATGTGGTAGTGTTGTGAGTTCGCAAAAGGCC
The DNA here is from genome assembly GCF_023375885.2 of Dermacentor andersoni. NCBI lineage: Eukaryota > Metazoa > Arthropoda > Arachnida > Ixodida > Ixodidae > Dermacentor > Dermacentor andersoni. Next base: position 98,162,965 of record NC_092821.1, read on the forward strand.
GTGAAGACTTGCATGACAATGAGCGCTCGAGAAGGCCGCGTGCGTCGCCGATTGACGAAAAGAACAGGGAGAGCCTTGACCGCCCACCATGCAGCCCGGACCTCGCCCCCAGTGATTACCATGTTTTCCGTCTGCTGAAGAAGTTCCTGGCAGGGCAGCGATTCTCGCGTAACCATTATGCCAAGGCAGCAGTCCGACGGTGATTCCACAGTCAGCCGGACGAATTCTACCCCAGGGGCATCTCAAATTTAATGCTAAGATGGGACAGATGCCTGAACCGGTGTGGAGACCATGTGGAAGAATAGTGTAAGCTACGCAGAATAGTACGCATATTTGTAATTACCTGTGTGTACCTTATTTTGGCTAATAAACAATAGGGGCAAATACTTTCCGAGTCGCCCTCGTACTTTCTGTAGCTGCGCGAATGCGCGACTTCAAGCACACTCTATGGCCACGCCATATTGTGTGCGGACTATACTCGCGGACAGCTTTCTTCTGGCCTGAAGTGAAAGCTTCGGGGTCGCAGCTACTGCGCCTGTCTTGCCAGCCGAGTAGCCCGAAAGCGTTTGGCAGTGCTTTTTCTGCTACCCTTGACAAACGCTAAATCGATGCAGCTTCCGCGGTGAGACGGTTTCGCCTTTACTCAGACGCGGAAGGTAGAAAAAACCACAAAATAAGTCAACCTCAACACCACTGAGTGGTGTGTGTTACCTTATTCAGCTGCTGCAAATGAGCTGTTGATGTTTTCTCCTTCCCAGTCTCAACTAACGCGAACGAAAGTGCGGACGAGAGAACGCAAAACGTCTACTTAATTTGTGGGTTGGGTGTAGCGTAATTGATGTGGTTCACTCAATAAGTGACAGTGAGGTACATTTGCTAACACACATTACAGTTCAAAAGCTAGCGACGCAATACACTTCTTGTAAGCGTACAAGTTCCTTTGCTTGCGCTAGCGCTGACGCTTGCACATTGCGGAGTCGCTTATATGACAGCATGCAATGTTAAGTACTTACTGCGATGCCAACATTGTACGTTGCTAACATTCACGCCTCCCTGCCCCATGTCTTATCTGCTATTTTGCAGCACCCGCCAAGTGCAGCGAGGCGATGATAAAGTATTGCGATGGCAAGGACCAGGACTGCGTGATAAAAGATGGAATGCCGGATTGCGTAGGTAAGCGAGAGCTGCCTGTTACATTTGCTTGAGGGGATACAGATATTGTGTTGCGAATAAAAGAAATTACCCACCGTGGTCGATTTATTGCCTCTGGTGTTGCACGGCTGAGGACGAGGTCAGAGGTTTGCTTGCCGACTGCGAAATGAAAAAGGAAAAAAAACTTCGGATACCGTGTATTGGTGCATGGCAATGAACATCACGTGGTCAAAATTAATTCACTATGAAGTCTTGTATAATGCGCTGCGAAGTTTTGAGCCGATAAACCCAATTGTCTAATTTTCTAAAAGAGTAATGTTTTGATGAAAAAAAAAATAGCCATGACTAGAGAGATGGGCAGCCGGAATTTTGATAATATCATATTCATGACAAGATATTTTATAATTTCAGTAACGCGCTCCTGGCCCTGTATTTACAAAAAAAAGGTTCTTACACCAAATTGTGCGGAATAGCAAATGCCAGCCAATCATGACGCTTGTCATTTTACCAATGATGGCTACCGGTCAATATCAATAGACGCTTACGAATGAAAAGCTTTGTGAATTGCGGTCCTGTGTCCCTTCTTTATTTATTTGCTGTCTGCGTTAGAGTTTGATCTTTCGTTACCTGGAACAGTGTATAAATCAGCAGTGCAGAAAAATTGATGGTAAGATCATTTGCGAGTGCTGATTCTACGAGTGCTCATGCTTACGCTATTTACATGCTCTCCACGTGTCGGCCATAATAATGCCTTTTCTGTGCACAATTTCTTTACGTTTACCATTCTTAAAGCAATCTCAGTACGAGTAATCCAAATTAGTCTGCATATCCACAGCGTCTTCCGTGCCGGCGGAGTTCTTATTCTCAGCTTTAAGAAAACCGGCACCTATTTTACGCCTTATTTATGACCTTTCGCGCTTTCTTGCTTCCAGGGTTTTGTTTTGCACATGATTCGTTAATCTTTTTTTCAGTGGTAAGGCATTACAGATGAGTTCGGCGTCGGAGTATTCAGATTTGGATATCAGGTCGCTTGCTAAGCTAGCAGACCTTTTTGAAACACTTAACGGATTGTTTCGTATCTAGCTTGAAATAATTAGCGCGCACAAAATATGTTACCCAAATGCAGGCGTTTATTGCCGCGAACGTTTTTTTTCCTTTATTTATTCGAAATAATCATACGAGCTGTACGCCCCATCCCCCTGCCTTGTATGGGAACTGCCTCTTCTCCTCACTCCTCCCTACAGTTCTATCTACGTCCCCTTTGGACTCGCACCTTAGTAGAAACAGAAGCGCTGCAGTTTCTCCAATGCTTCTGAGGGGAGCCACGGGTAACTACATCTGTCAAGAGGGTAATGTGGCGACGGCCAGGGAGCTCCAGAGGGCATTGTGCACATTCGACGTGGTGAGCTGACAACTAGTTTCTAGCGCCGCCTTTACTCTCTGACTCGCTCCTGTCATGTATGCACACGCTGTGATCCCCACCCCCTCCCCGACGCCGTGTGCCTCACAGCAGCAGCAGCCGCAGTGGGCAAGCCGAAGGAAGAGGCAAAGAGAGCTTCGCTTTGCAAAACAAAAAAAAAAATGTTGCGTTTCTTCTTTAACTTTGAAAGTGAATGTATGGCCTGAACCTTCGCTCGTATTCGCTTGCATACTTCGTGTTGCTAGACGGATTTCAGTGGCTCATTCATTCGTCTTCTTGACTAAACTGAAATTAATCTGTTGTATTCAGCATTGGCCTATAAGTCACTAACGTATCGCCTTTCTTTCTTTCAACAGACCGGGATGCCGAGAAATGCAGCGCCCACATGAAAAAGCTGTGCGCTGCCAAAGGGATGGAATGCGAGGTTATCAATGGTACCTCTGTGTGTACGGGTAAGGCGCTGATAATTTAAAATCTCGGTTAGGGAAACACAGCGCGCAGCCATAGCGCCGCGCTGTATGCCGCTGTTGTCCGTGCATTTCTGTGTATTGCTCTGTTTTTATGTGTTTGCGCGTATATATTTACGTGCAGTCATGCTTCTCTTGTATTCCTTGTCCTGTCATGTATTTCTTCTTCCAGTTTACTTCTTACCTTTTTCACGTTTCTTTGCGTCTGTCATATTGAAACATTCCTCTTTCCTACCTTTTACCTTCACTTGCATCTTTCTCGCGGCTTCTGGACAGTTCACGTATCCACTGAGAAGCTGTTTTTCTTGTTGTTCCTCAATGACCTGGCCGATGGCTACGGTGGACGTGGATCTCCAGCTCCTGCCTCCGCTTTCCCTCTTCACTACAACAAAACTGCTACTACATTGCAGCACATTACCGACCTTATGATCAATTTGATCTAGACGCTCGTCCATCCTTAATCTTTTTCCACTTGAAGATCTGCTTCTACGAAGCAGCTGGTAAGTATGCGGTATGAATGATTCGTAACAATACGCTTCGCATAAAATGTGCGCATGTGAACGTTTGAAATGTGTTTAAGTCTACGTGTTGGCACTGCATATACTGAAAACGTGTAGCTGTTGTGAACGACGGTCACTGATAAATTACGCTCGGTTAACGCTCCCTGACATAACTGCAGGCACGTTCAACGATCATTATACGACTGGTTTCGGCAGCCTAAATGCGCTCACATAGTTGTCTGCCTTACGTATGTGAAGTTTTCTTTAAACACTCTTGAAAACATTTTTTGCCTTCCGGCCTCGGTGAGAAAACTTCATACTCGTATGCCTGCTGAAAAACATTGCACCGCGGTTGTTGGAAGGTACTGCATGTTTGCACGCGAACGTTTGAGCTGTTCGAGCCACGGACACACTCAGGACTTTATTTCGATGGATCGAGGGGGGTCCGACCCCCTATATGTACGTTCGTGCGTGTGTTTGTATATGTGTGTATATATGTACACACAAACAAGATTTTGGGGTGTTGAGACTTTGCCCCATTCCGGCCACGCCAAAGGTTCGAGCGTAGTTTACATCAAATAGTGTCATCTTGCTCAGCACTTACGAACAATTGTCGCATGTAGCTCGCGACCAGAAGAGAAAAAAGCAAAGAGCACGTGGCATTTGCCTCCTGCGCGCGAGGTGTGGTTTCACTGCATAGCTGGAGCATACTGGCGGAGCTATGCACAACTCTGCTCCCTGCGTGAGCATATACAGGGACACTAGGTGGCTGTGGTAATTGGCGCCATCCATTAGGAGGGCAGGAAAGTAAATCCGCTTCCCTTGGACGACCTCATAGAGCGGCGCGCGTGGCTGGCCGTGCCCTTTCGTCCCTCCTCTCCACTCCTCTGCCCTTGCCCTCACTCACTTTCGACTGTCTCCGCGCGCACCCACCGGTCCGGCGCCGCTGAGCCTAT